>NC_092773.1:0-300000 GCF_047496795.1 Chiloscyllium punctatum | reverse complement strand
CCACTGACAGTTTAACATTTCGTATCCTACTGCATTCATAAGCAAGTGGTTTAGGCAGGTACGCAACTAGGGTCTTATTCAAAGCAACATGAGTCAGACCAGTCCTACAACTAATAGAACGATATGAGTCCATTACCCCCATCCTCCATAAGGGACGTGAGCCATCGGGAGGAGGAGTCATCTGCTCGTGGAGGCGGTCATTTAGCTGCCTTCATACCATTTATTAAACCAGTAATATTTTGGGACTCATCAGGAACATTAATACAGCACGAGGTACCTAACGTTTTGCAGACACCCCCTCTCTCGGCCGTCAGGATGTCTAGTACCAATCGATTTTGTGCCACTGCTTCCAAACCGCCATTAACTCAGTGTTAATGAGTGTTAGGCCTTCCTCCGTCTCATTTGCGAATACACCATATGCGAGGATGTTCTGCGAGTGTGTACCCATTCCAATGTAGAGGGATGACCCTTCGAGTTCGGCAATTGCTGCCTTTTAGGGCGAACACTGCTGTGTTGGTGGACAGTATCGCGGTGTAGCAGCACCCCTTTCTCCCCGGGGGAGTGGTGGTACCCTTTCTCGCCACCTGCCCATATTATACCTGCCATCCTGATTAGATTAGATTACTTACAGTGTGGAAACAGGCTTTTCCGCCCAACAAGTCCACACACACCAGCCGAAGCACAACCCATCCATACATTTACCTAACACCTAACACTACGGGCAATTCAGCATGGCCCATTCACGCTACCTGCACATCTGGTGACTGTGGGAGGAAATACACGCAGACTCAGGAAGAATGTGGAAACTGCACACTGTCAGTCGCTTGAGGCGGGAATTAATCCGGGTTCTTCGCACTGTGAGGCAGCAATGCTAACCACTGTGCCACCATGCCGCTCATGGTCTGACCATTGATAAAGGAACAAGCAATGATTACGGTCGTATCATTTGTGTATGTTGCTGTGCAAGAGTCATTGTTCAAGTACAGCATCAAGGTACACTGGGAGATACCCAAAAGGAGTCTCCCCCCATTGGTGCAAATACACGTTTCTCCCCTGCAATCCACTATCTGGAATGCTGTGGACGGTAGCGTGTCAGGTTTGGGGCTGTAGTTAGCCTGGAATTCTGGTGGTGACACGAGATTTGCCCAAATTGCCCCCCCCCCCCCACTATCATGGTCAGGCTAGTCGCCTCCCGTGGAAGCAGACAGCTGGCATTTCTCGCCAGACTCTCAGTAATTTGCGGGTCAGTCTACCTTTGGGCTGTGTGCAAACATATCCAACAAGTGTAGCCAACGTCTAATCTCTCGTTTTGTCTTATGACCAAAGCACATGCTCTATTCCCTTCACATCTAGCAATGGCCTTTCGCAGCTCCCAAAATACTGGCGTCGCATTTACGCCATTTATATCCAGGAGGCAAATTCCTCTCCTGCTTTAAATTCGCTTTCTCGCCACGACCGTCTCCCTTCGGGTTCGGTTGTGTCATTAATGACCTTTACCCGGCTTGGGGTTAGGTCCATGATCTGGTTTGATTGGGTGCCATGCCCCATTGCCCCTATCGTCTGTAGTACATTCTGTACTGCATCTCGGAGGGCGGGGGTGGGGCGACTGCACCACTATATTCACCTGTCTACAGATGTCGGAGAAGGATCTATCTATTCCACACCACGAGAATCTCTCATGGCTCTTCTGAGTCTTATTTTGATCATAGAATATCTATTTCCCATGTCAGGTGCCCCTTTTGCCCTGGTGGCTACTACTAAATGCCAGTCACCGGCGCGGCATGGATCCCTGCATAAATCTTAATTATCCAATTTATAGTCGACCTTGTGACTGAACGGCTATGGGTCGCTTGTAAAGATCCACTTCGTCCTATCAGTTAAGATTACCGTCAGCTGCTGCATCCGAGACGCCCCTGCCCTTATGAATAGTCCTACCAGGGCGCTTGCCAACAGTGTGAACGGGGCAGCCCCACATTTGCTTAAGTCTTCTAATAAATACTTGCTCTAAATTGGTTTTGGTGTTGTGCGATGTCTCCTCAGTTTTACCTGCAAGTTTGTAATGGAAGGCGTGTATCCACGTGGCTGTTCCGGCGACCTTAACAGCTATCTGTGCTGTAAGGCGTACTTGAAACGGTCCCAGCCACCTCTTCGCCTTCCTGTTTTCCCTCCTGAAGTTTTTCACCACCATTCAGGCTCCAGGTTATAGATCGTGCATCTTCCCTTCTGCTGATTGGGGTAGTGCTGTCTTCAGTTGATTCTGTATTTGGGACAGAAGTGTCGAGAGTTTCATGCAGTAACACAACATCTCATCCTCACAGTGGCCTGTTATCTTGCTTCCCTTACGTCTCGGGACAATTCCTGTGTTTGGCCGCCTACCAAACAAAATTTCAAACGTACTAAGGTTAGCTCTCCCTCTCCTCCTAGATCTCATACACATTAGCACAATTGGATGCGCCTTTGTCCATGTCATCCCTAGATCTTCGCAGCATTTTCTCAATATATTTTTAAGGTAGAATTTTCTCTTTCCGCTGCCCTACCTCTCGTTTGGTGGTAGGCACAGTGTTATCCCATGTTTATTCCCAAATACTTACTCATCTGCTGTAGGGCATTATGGACAAATGGTGTCCCACTGTCACTACTAAGCCGAGAGTGTAGGTTTGCTCGCTGAGCTGTAGGTTTGATGTCTAGACGTTTCATTACCTGGCATATGGAGGTTAGTGGTCTAGTGTAGTTTAAGTGGGCTTGGATCGGCGCAACATCGAGGGCCAAAGGGCCTGTACTGCGCTGTATTTTTCTATGCTCTATGTTGTAGGTCACATCATCAGTGATGAACGCCAAGTGAAGAGAAGCTGTTGTCTCCTGCTTTCTAGTTATATGTTTGTCCAGGATGGGGTTGCTGGGGTTTGTGGTGATGCCATTTCCTGTTCGTTTTCTGAGGGGTAGAGAGATGCTATCTCGATATATATCTTTTTTTATGGCGTTGTGGTTAGAGTGCTAGGCCTCAAGGAATTCTCTGGCATGTCTTTGCTTAGCCTGTCCCAGGATAGATGTGTTGTCCCAGTCGAAATGGTGTTTAAATTTCATCCGTGTGAAGGGCTACGAGGGTGAGAGGGTCGTGCCTTTTTGTGGCTAGCTGGTGTCCTGTATCCTGGTGGCTCACTTTCTTCCTGTTCGTCCTACGTATTGTTTGTGGCAGTCCTTTCATGGAATTTTGTATATAACGTTGGTTTTGTCCATGAGTTGTACTGCGTCTTTTAAATTTGTTAGTTTTGTTTGAGACTGTTGGTGGGATTCCGAGGGGTCTTAATTGTCTGGCGGCCACTTCTGAGGCTTCATTAATGTATGAAAAGGTCGATAGGGTTTCTGGCTGTGTTAGGTCTACTTGTGGTTTGTTCCTGAGGAATCTGTGGACTGTATTTTTTAAGTATCCGTTCTTCTTGAATACGTTTTATAGGTGGTTCTCCTCTGTTTTCCGAAGTTCGTCTGTGCTGAAGTGTGTGGTGGTTCGTTGGAATAGTGTTCTGATACAGCTTCCTTATTGCGTGTTGGGATGGTTGCTGGTGTAGTTAAGTATTTGGTCAGTGGTTGTCGGTTTGCTGTATATGCAGACACACCAGAGAATTCCGAGAGGCCTCGCACTCCAATCACAACGCCATAAACAAACACATAGATCTATGTACCATCTGGCAACCCCTCAGAAAACGAATAGGAAATGATATAACCACAAACCCCAGGAACCCCATCCATAACAAACATATAAATAGAAAGCAGGAGACAACATTTTCACTTCACTTCACTTGGAGATCGCCACTGATGATGTTACCTAGCCAGGTAATGAAACGTCTGGATATCAAACCTACAGCTCAGCGAGCAAACCTACACCCTAAACCTCAACCGGAGCTATAAACCTTCACAAACCTTGGGACTACTAAGCCTCTCAGGGATGCTCCATCTCGGAATTATTTCAGTTAGGAAAGCTTTGGTTATGGCACTGGCATTTTCTTTGGCCATGGGGAACTCTTGCACCCATTTGTAAAACATATCACCTATTACCAGACAATACCTTTTTCCTTCGCAGGTTGTTAGTTCGGTAAAATCCAGTTGTAAATGTTCAAATTGTTATTGGGGTTTCGGAAGTGCTACATGACTCAACTGTATTCCCCTCCCCACATTATTGTTGCAGATAACACATCTTTCGCAATATTTCTGGAAGTAATGAGTAAATCCCTCAGTGTACCAATGTGCTGAAATGCTGTCATATCTCCCCTCTTTTGACACATGTTCCTTGATTTGTGTCAGTTTGGCATAGAATGGAAACAATGATCGTGGTAGAACAGGTTTAACATTGGGGCCACACCAAACCCCTTACCTCAAACGGCACTCTGATTTTTCCCGCGCAAACGTGTCTTCAAGCCTGGACTTTGACTATGACTCCCCTACGTCTGCTGTTGGGGTAAGGATTTCTGTCATTCCCATGTCAAACTGATCATTTACCGGCTGCTGGGCTGCTGTCCTTGCCGCTGAGTCTGCCCTTGCATTTCCTTGAGAAACGGAATCGTTATTTTTCGTGTGGGCATCATATTTACACACAGCGATTGATTTAGGCAATAGGAGAACTTCCAAGAGGTCAGAAATCTGATCACGGTGTGTGATGGGCTTTCCGGTGAAGGTCAAGAAGTCCCTGTATTTCCACAGGGTTCCAACATCACGTGCAACTCCGAATGCGTATCTGCTATCGGTTAAATATTCGCAGCCTTTCCCTTAGCCAATGTACATGCCTCAGTCAATGCAACCAGCTCCGCTGCTTGCGCTGACAGTTGAGAAGGGAGTGATCCCGCTTTGAATACCTCATGGGTGGTTACAACAGCATACCCAATACAATTCTGGCCTATCTCCTTGCTCCTGAATGCTTACTCATCCACGAAAAAAAACGCAATATTGACATTCTGAAGTGGTGAATTCTGCAAGTCTTGTCGAGCCAGCACATTTCATTAATTACAGCGATACAATCATGTGGGTCTCCGTCTCCTTCTCTAGTGAGAGGACTAGCAGCATTCAGGACGTTACATCGTTTTATTACAATGTTAGGCTTCTCCAAGAACACAGTATTGTATCTGAATGTATACGTGCTGCCGACGTATGTGCTGTCTTTTGCTCGGAAAGCAGTAAGGATACTGCATGTGCGATCAGTTTGGTTAAGTCGCCATAGCCGATTATATCGCAACCACAGCTCGCAGGCATTTACGCAATCCTGCCGCTACGAGGTCAAGCTTAGCCGAAAGATAAGCTGCCAGCCGGAATTTTCCCCCATGATCCTGCAACAACACAGATGTCGTGCAGCCATGTTTTTCATCTACCATTTGACAGAAGGCTTGTTTGGATTCGGAATCCCCAGTGTAGGTGTACTTTGAAACATCTTTTTCAATTCAATTCGGCCGCTGGGATCCATTGCAACGGCCCTTGGTTCTGCTACCCTTAGCGATGGGCCATGTCACTTCAGGGTGCCTCAAGATTTGTGTAATGTGGGATAAACGTTCTTTAGTACGAGCGTATGCCCAAAAAGGATAGCAATTGTTTCCTCATGTAAGTCCTTCGAATTTGCTGAATTACTTGCACTCTGTCTTCACCTTCCTTTGGTCTTCCCTTGTACAGATATTAAGTGACCGAAGAACTTCACCTGTTGTTGCATAAATCGAAGCTTTGCTAGACTGGCTTTGTGCCTTTCCCTCGTGCAATGCAAGGGAATCCTTCTCACATTGTTCCTCTGTCAGTGCTACTATTAAGCAATCGTCTACTGATTGCTGAAGCGCAGACCCAGGGGTTAAAACAAGAGTCTCCAGACTCCTGCATAGAGCCTCATTATATATGGTGGGTGACTCACAATAACATTGACAAAGTCGTGTGAACTCGTAAGATTTCCCTTTGAATGAAAAAGCGAACCAGAATTGACGATCTGGATGCACCATTCCACGAAAGAATGTATTTGCTAAATCCACAGCAGGGAACCATTTACTGTCCGGTGGAAATTGAGCTAATACAGTATAGGGTTTGGGAATATTTGATGTGCGCGGGACAACACTGTTATTGACTGCCTGCAGGTCTTGAACAAACCTCCATTCCTCCGGTTCACTTGGAATTTTTGCCTTTTTGATCAGAAAAATGGGAGTTCTCACCGGTGAGTTTACACAGGGGATTATCTCTCTAGCCTTTGGGAAGGATTGAAAGACTGGAGTAACTACATCCATGGCCTCGGATTTTAACGGGTATTGTGCTCTGCAAGGACGATACTCCGACTTCGTGGTCACTCGTATTGGTTCACAACCTCGTATATGCCCCACATCATGTTTGCCTTTTACCCATAATTCAGTAGGGACCGTTATTAATCTTGGGGCTGAGAAGTTTATCTTATGGAAACGCCAGGCCAACCTTCTAGGCTCTTCAGGGCTAGAGGGGGTTACCTCGACTGTTCTATTGCCTGAGTTAGACAAATTAATTTCTTCCTATATGTCGACACATCTGCATTGAACCACATACCCACATCGTCCCAGAACACCCAACATTTCGTTCTTTATGCCTTTAGTACCCATGGCCCCAAATCCTTCCACCAGTCACTAGACATCTTCGCCAGTGACACGCGAGGAGCATAGCCTTCCACATCAAAAATATAGAGTTTACTTGCCGTCGCAGATACTTTACATAAGTTCACACTGACTGCACATCTGTCATCCCTTCAATAATATTTGCACAATAACAACTGACCTGGTTTAACCAATCTCCTGAACCAATACTTCTCTTATGGTTCCTCAGGGCTATCGTGGTGTATGTGTGCTGTGCAGTGAAGCATATTCCCGCAAAAAAAATCGGTGTTAATAGGATTAACATGGTTACCTGCTTCCAGGGCGAGTGAATTGCTCACTGAACTCTCTGGCTTACTCGCCACTCATAGACATACACCAGGGGTCTTGGGTTGTATTTTACAGTTTACACTTGTGAATTCTCCCTTTGAATTACCTGCAAGCCCGTCGGAGTACTGAGCAAATACAACCCCAGTCTCACTATGAGATCCCGAGCCATCAAATGTAAAGGACAGAATTCCGCTAACAAAATTGAGAATTAGAATGGATACACATTACTGATTTCACACAATATGGGTGCGGTAAAACTCTCCCATATCACGATGCCTGATGCCTCCATTGAGTTCAGGAACATTCTACTCATCTTTATTGGCGTCAACTCTCTGAACTGTCTTGATTTGAGGAGTGAATATGCTGGCTATGCATCTACCAAAAGGGTAACTGGTGTACCTTCCACATATAACATAGAGGTAGGTATCGACATATACGCATCATTGTCATATTGAACACATTGTCCACACTTTGCAATCTCAATGTTCAATATAGAGTTGGGATACATCTCAGTGCCCGTTAGGTTAGTAGAAGTGATTAGCATTAGGGATTCTTCGTTGCCATGTATCAAGGAAAGAGGTTAACCTGTACCTTGTGGCCTGCCCACCTCAACCTCAGTCGTCCCCTGTCAGTCACCATGCTGTCCAGCCTCCAGGATCAATTGAGGCTGTCTGTGCGGGCACTGTCCTGACCAGTGGTCCATTGCTCCACAAAAAAAAGCACCAGCCAGATTTATCTCTGCAAGCGCACTTTCACGATCCCTTCCTCTTTTGCGAACTCCACCTGTGCCTCTCTCTTTTCCCGCAGTTCCTCCTTCCAATGGCCTAACGACCATTTGCATCATAATAAGCTGAGGTTCATGTGATTGCTGTTCCATCTTTAATTTCCGGTTGTGGTTCTCTTGAGCCAGTGGTTTTTCAGCATGTATCACGTATTGTTATATCTAATTCAACTTTCCCGTGTCCCAGGTAATACACGTATATTAGTACCTATTTTGTTGTTTCGTACTTCATTCCATTAATGAAGCTGCTCCTCAGGTGGGTCTCATACGGTGTGATCTCTGCCGTCGTTATGTCCTTGGGGGGTATCAGTCCACAATAGACGTTATCGACTTTCGTGAGGCGCTAAAGGTACTGGGACATTGTCTCGACTTCTTTAGGGATTCATGCTTCAATTGATTGAGGGTACGATATGCTATTGGTGATTCAGCAGACCCTGAGGCGGCGACCGTTGACTTGGAATCTTCGTGAAGTGGATCTCGTAGGGGGGCTGCAGCTCTTCGAGGGCACCTATTAAGGTCAGGATCTGATCCAGTCTTAAGACACTGTCCAGCTTCATTAGGTTGTTTTCCGTGTGTCTGTGCATGTGCGCTGGTGTTTGGACGTGTACTTGATCTTTCTTTATTTCGAGATTTTCTTTCCCTGAAATGAGGCTCAGCTTTCAACATGTGATAAGCACTCCAATTCACAGGTTCTATTTTACCCTTCCGTTTCTCCTTCTCTCTCTCCTCCAACGGTGACCTCAGCATTTGCAACTGAATATTACTAAAACTTCCTTCCTCCAGATAAACACATTCCTTGATTTACATTTTTAACTGTTTTTCAGAAACTGGGCCATAATTATTCAGCATATATTCTATTTTTTCTTGACCATTCCGAGTTATCTGTCGATCCTCTTTTTGTTTGCGCTTGCTGGAGCCGATTTTCATGGATATTGGAAAAGTGTTCATCTCTCTCTGTCTGTCTCTCCGTCTGTCTATCTGTCTATCTCTCTCTCTCTCTCTCTCTCTCTCTCTCTCTCTCACGATACCATAATCTTCTCTTGGCCAATATAACTTGCTTTTACCTCCGGAGGTCCCGTCTCATTGGGCGCGACCACCTCATTGCCTTGGTTTTCAAAAACCATTAACCCACGTAATCGGTACAGCTTTGGTGACTCCAACGCTGCCCATGGTGGCTCCAAGTCTCAAACCACCGTTAATGTTGCTGTCTCTTAAACTCTCTACAGTTGAGTATTACTCGAATACCGCACGTGAGTTCACTGGTCCCTCTTCCTGGTTCGTCTCTTCTCTTCGAACGAGTCTCTATGTCGGATTTAGCCACAACTCTTACCCTGACCCTATTCGATTCGGAACGTGACTCTGGGGCGATCCACTTATCCCCAGTCCTCTCACTCAAAGGGGCCAATTCAGCGCTCAAAACAAAGTGAAAGACCTTCAAGGCAGTGGCGCGTACACCTCCTGGGAATCTTCAAAATCTTACCCAGTTGCAGGGTCCCAGGCGAGCTCCCGAGTTTACTGACGTGGAATTTCAATCGACCCGATGCAAATGCTACCAAGAGGAAAGAAAAAGTTTATTTTTAAAATTTGCAGAATGGACCCGACACATTTGCAAGACGCCTCATAAAATGGACGCCTGACGGTTTTCACATATTCCCTTTATACTATATATCATCTTGCCTCATCACACCTCAAGCCAGGAACCTGGATCAGTCGAGTTCCTTTCCACAAATGGAGTTGCTTTTTCTAATTCATTGACTGCTGATATAATAGAATATTGACCTTGACAATCAGCTGAAAATTAGGTTGAACTTTACATTTTTTCTGTCTTTTTGCAAAGTTAGGTCCATACTTTTTTGTTTCAACCATGCTTTCACAGATTTCACCAAAACTGATAATTTTCCATTACAAGGGATCAGGCTGACAGTGACTCAATAAGTGTGATGGAGTGAGGATGATAGTGACACAATGAGGGTGAGGTGTCAGCGTGGTAGTGATGCAGACTGTGTGAGTGGATCAGGCCGATAGTTACGCAGCGCGGGGGGTCAGAGTTATAGTGATGCAGTAAGTCTGAGGGATCAGATCAATAGTGATGCAGAAATTGTGAGGTGGTCAGGGTGATAGTGAAGCACTTCATGTGAGGGGTCACTGTGACAGTGACGCAGTAAGAGTGAGTGGTCAGGCTGATAGTGACGCAGTAATTGGAAGGAGATCAGGCTGATAGTGATGCAGTAAGTGTTACTGTGTCAGGCTCATCCTGACGCATAAAGTGGGAGGGGACAGGGTGATAGTGACGTAGTAAGTGTGATGGGGTCGGGCAGAGACTGACGCAGTGTGTGTGAGACAGTCAGGGTGATAGTGAGGGAGGAAGTGTGTGCGTTCAGACTGGTAGTGACACAGTAAGTTGAGGGTGTCAGGCTGATAGTGGCCAATAAAAGTGAGGTGTTAGGGGAATAGTGACGCAGTAAGTGTGAGGTGTCAGGCTGTTAGTGATGCGGTAAGTATGAGGGGTCGGTTTGATGGTGAAGCAGTAAGTTTGAGCGGGTCAGGCTGATAGAGACGCAGCAAGTGTGGTGGGGTCAGGCTGATAATGTCACAGTATGTGTGAGGGGTCAGGCTGATACTGATGAAGTAAGTGTCGGTGAGTCAGAGTGATCCTAATGCAGGAAGTGAGAGGAGACAAGGTGATAGTGACGCAGTGAGTGTGAGGGGGTCAGCGTGATGGTGACAGAGTAAGTGTGAGTGTTCAGGCTGATATTGATGCAGTATGTTCAGGGCGTCAGGCTAATACTGGCCAGTAAGTGTTAACTGACAGGGTGATAGTGATGCAGAAACTGTGACGAGTCAGACTGACAGACATGGTGAAATTGTGAGCCCTCAGGCTGAAAGTGATGCGGGAAGTGTGCGAGTGTCAGGCTGATAGTGACGCAGTAAGTGTGTTGGGAGCAGAGTGATAGGAACGCAATAAGTGTGAGCGGCTTTGGATGATAGTGACAGGTCAGTATGAGGGGGAGGATGGTAGTGATCCAGTGAGTGTGAGGTGTCAGGATGACAGTGAAGCAGACTGTGTGAATGTGTCATTGTGATAGTGACATGGCAAGTGTGATGGGGTCAGGGTGACAGTGACGCAGATGCTTTCAGGGAGTCAGGTTGTAGTGATGCAGTAATTGTGAGAGGTCAGGGTGATAGTGACGCAGAACATTTGAGGGGCTAGGCTTATAGTGACGCAGTATGGGCAAGGGGTCAGGGTGACGTTGATGAAGATGCACTCACAGGGCCAGGTTGTAATAAAGCTGTAAGTGTGAGTGTCTCAGGCTGATAGTGATGAAGTAAATGCGAGGGCGTAAGGCGGTTAGGGATGTAGTAAGTGTGCAGGGGTAGTGCTAGAAGTGACGCAGTAAATGTGAGTGTTGAAGCTGATAGTGATACATTAAGTTTGAGGGATCAGGCTGATCTTGACGCAGTAAATGTGACGTTGTCAGGATGATAGTTACACTGTAAGTGTATGGCGGCACAATGATCCTGAGGCAGTAAGAGTGGGGAGTCAGGGTGATAGTGACGCAGTAAGCATGAGTGGGTAAGCCTGATCGTGATGCAGTATATGTGAGGGAGTCAGCCTTGTGCTGGCGCAGTATGTGTGAAATGGCCAGGCTGATATTGATGCAGTTAGTGTGTTGGGGTCAAAGTGATAGTGACACAATAGGTGTAAGCGGCTCAGGATGATAGTGACACAGTGGATGTGAGATACCAGAGTGACAGTGATGCAGTAAGTGTAAGGGGTCAGGATGACAGTGACACTAAATGTACGGCCCTCAGTGTGATAGTGCCACAGCAAGTGTGGGGTGTTAGGGTGTAAATGACGTTGTAAGTGAGAGAGGGGCCTTGCGATATTGAAGCAGTAAGTGTGAGGGAGTCAGGCTGATAATGACACAGTCAATGTGACGGGGCAGTGTTTTAGTGACAAGATAAGTGTGAGGCGTCAGTCTGATACTGACACAATAAATGTGATGGAGTCAGGCTGATAGTGACACAGTAAGTGTGAGGGGTCAGCCTGATAGTGACACAATAAGTGTAAGGATTCAGGTTGATAGTAACATGGGAAGTGTGAGGGCGTGACTGAAAGTGACGCAATAAGTGTGTGGCGGTTAGGCTGATGGGGACACAATAAAAATAACGCCGGCAAGGTGAAAATGGCAAAGACTGTGTGAGAGGGTCAGGGTGATTGCGACGCAGTAAATGTTAGGAGGTCAGGGTGCGAGTGACACAGTAAGTCTGAGGGGTCAGACTGATATTGACGCAGTAAGTATGAAGCGGTCAGGCTGAGAGTGACACAGTCAGTGTGAGGGGGAGAGTTTTAGTCATATAGTAAGTGCGAGGCATCAGTCTGAAACTGATACAAAAAGTGTGAGTGGGTCAGGGTGATATTGACGCAGTACGTCTGAGGGGTCAGGCTGATAGTGACGGAATCAGTGTGATGGGGCAGAGTTTTAGTAACATGTTAAGCGTGAGGCGTCAGTCTGATACTGACACAAAATGTGTGATGGAATCAGGCTGATAGTGACGCAGTAGGTTTTAGGACTGAGTGTGATATTAACTTCGGAAGTGCGAGGGCGTCACTGATAGGGCTGAGTGTGATATTCACTTCGGAAGTGCGAGGGCGTCAGGGTGGGAGTGACGCAAAATGTGTGAGCGGGTCAGGCTAGTAGTGATGCATGACGTGTGAGGTTTCAGGCTGATAGTGACGCAGTAAAGGTGAGAGTGTTGGTGTGCTAGTGATGCAGTAAGTGTGAGCCACTCAGGATGATAGTGACACAGTAAGTGTAAGGAGTCAGGATAATAGTAACATAGGAAGTGTAAGGACGTGACTGATCATGACAAAGTAAGTGTTTGGCAGTCAGGCTGATAGTGACACAGTCAAAATGAGGGTCCCGAAGTGAAAGTGGCGTAGTAAATGTGAGGGCGCCAGATGGATAGTGATGCAGTACGTTTGAGGGGTTCACGCTGAAATTAAGGTGGTAAGTGTGAGGGGTCAGGTCCATAGTGATGCAGTTATTGTCGGCGGGTCAGGCTGATAGTGATGCATTCAAAGACCAAATGTCCAAGGCTCACTGTAGTGGTGAATAGCGAGACTTCTCAAGGTTAAGATAAAAATTAATAGTTCTCATCCTGGTCATAAATCACAATGCTTCATTTTAAAATTGTCCTCTCCTGCTTCGAGATTCACCAATGAGGGAACAAGATTTAATTGCACCATCCTGTTTATCTCTTCAAATATTTTGCAACTCTCAATGAGATTACCTCTCTTTTGTTGAAACTGTTAAAAAAAGACCGGATTTGCCCAATTTCAATTCACAGGACTAACGTTCATCCATGATATCAAGGGTAATCACCATTCGTGGTATTCCTCATATGGCATTGGTATCTTTCCTAAATTGAGGATTATAATTCCTCATACTGTTGTCCACGTGCGGTCGAACTGAGCCACAATACATTGGAAATAATGCTTCATTCTCGTGCCCTTAATTCCTTCTGCAGCTTTCACAACAGACTTCTACAACTGCTACTAGACTTCAATGACTTATTAAAAATTTCTCCAAGATGCAATTCTAAAAATCTGTACAACAGACTTTCTTCTTCAAATCTTCGACAAATAATCTCCACACATTTCCCTCCTGACAAGTATGATAAAGTCAAATCGTTGCTTTTTATCAAATCATGAGGGACATGGATAGGTTGACTCGTGTTTTTCTGCTGGTGATTGAGTCAAAACGTAGAAAACATCGGTTTAAAATTAGTGGGTAAGGATTTAAAAGGGACGTCAGGGGCAACTTTTTCAGTACTGTTCAGAATGAGCTGACAGAGAAATTGTTGGAGACTGGTACAACTGTAACATTTAATGCCAACTGGATGGATATATGAGTAACAAGGTTCAGAGGGATGTAGGCCAAATGTTGGCAAATGGGACCTACTAATTTAGGATAACTGTCCTCAATGGTCAAGTTGGAAAGAAGGGCCACTTTCCGTGTTGTATTGTTCAAGGACTTGATGACTCTAGAACAACCGCAAAAACTTTGCAAATAATTCCGTCAAGACGATTTCAAGTTGCAAATGTTCGGTCAAACTTCCTCTCTTGTGCTCACAAGTTCATTACCTGATGTCAGAACTTACGGATTAGTTGCTGGATCCATTCCTGTAAATTGGTTCTGCATTCTTTCTAATTCCGATTTTTTTTAACGAATGTAGCTAGTGTTTATGGACTTAGCATCAACATTTCTAATGCCATATTTCGATGAATATTAAAACACAACTTTAGCACCAGATGATGAGCAACTGAGTCAAAATAGATCGGACACAGTGAGACAATGATCCTCTCTTCGTGTGGTGTACATCCGTGACTCTATAATTCAACGAAGAATCATTCCCACAACTTCAGCTGTGTCAGGATCTAATTTGCAGTGAAAGCCTGTCAATCTGCTAAGTTAACGTTCGTCTGGGTCTCTGCAAAGGATTTCGCGAAATCTTTGGGTCTTGACAATTTGTTCTTCAAAGTACATATTTCATGAATTAAGTTCTTTTACTATAAAAATTAGCCACTTTTCGACAGCTGTGATGGCCGAGAGGATAAGGCGTTGGATTTGAAATCCAATGGGGTCTCCCTGCGCAGGTTCGAATCCTGCTCACAGCGTTGTATCTAAAAGTCATTAATTCCTTTGCAGAATTTGGATTTCGTGGAGCTTGAGCTTTACATTCAATCGAAAGTAAATTTTCAACTGTGAAGAATCCGAAGTAATTTCAAAATGTCTAATTGAATAAATTATATGTGAGACACAAAACATAATCAACTTCCGACACGAATCAGTTTCAAAACATTTGTCGAACTATCGTGAAATTTGAATGTTCGGGGGGGTGGGGTGGAATTAAGCAAAACAAGAAGCAATGCAATACATATACCCGCAGGTGATGATTTTTTTTTAGGATCAGTTGAAAGTCAAGCTGAGAAAGTTCAACCTAATTTACAACTGACTCTCTAGGCCAATAATCTATTATATCAGCAGTCAATGAATTAGAAAAAGCAACTCAATGTGTGGAAAGGAACTCGACTGATCCAGGTTCCTGGCTTGAGGTGTGATAAGGCAAGACGATATCAGCGGAGTAGAATTTTCTGGAAATATTAGAAATGCAATGTTAACGGTCTTCTGCTGACCACATTCGTAAGAAACTGTGCATTAAGAACTGAATTTGAAATTAACGAGGAAAATCAGACTTAGCCCTCTGCTTGTGGCGTAGCATTGTTCAGAACAATAGGTTGTTTTTGAGGCTAAAATTGACCAAAATAATCGATGGGGATCTTATCCACGACCTTCGTTGGAGCAGTTGGTGTGGAGAACTCAACATGAAGAACCAAATACCAATTATTCACCTTGGCTATCTGAATTGCTTAGTTAGACATACTCCCAGTTTAATGTAAAAAACCTTTGATCTCAGAGCGAGATATTTTCATGTCAGCATGTTCTGATCTGAGAAGGTACTCCATGAAGTAGATGTGACTTAAATTTTGACTCTAACGTCAGAGATGTTGACACATTTCTGCCCCAAAACAGCACTGCCATTGGTATCAAATCAAACTGAACAAAGAACTAGTTCACTTAGACATTTCCTGTCTGCAGACTCTGCCAATGGACCGTTCAGGCCCGATGTAGGAATAGGGCGTGGTGACATCTGTTCACAAGTGGATCACTTCATTCTTGCTCACGATCCATAAACCGTAATTCATTTTGAACTTCTTAGCCATCAGCATGATAAGTGGTACATAATGCATAGGTTTGCTTCTCGAAAGAAAGAGCGAAATCATATTCAATGCAGACGCAAATTCAAGTTGTCCCTGGTCGACCAGACAACAGATATCGTTAAACAAAGTGAATACAGAAAACAATCAATGTTTTCTGGGAGTCAAAAAGATGTACTGGGAGAACGGAAACATATATTTGGAACTAAAGTCAAATACCACTTTCAGACTAAATTTTCTTGAACCGTTATCTTAATTTGACCTTCATGTCCACCATTGCTGCAAAAATTATCTTAACAACTCAGAACATTTTGTTCTTTGATATTGTCTCCTTCATGTTTCTATTGATTTTGAAACTAAAAACGGGCAATAGCAATGCACCCTATTTCACTTGCAAAGATCAGAAGAAGATCAATTTATAAGAGAACAGAAATAAAGCTACGTCTGTCTTTCGAGAGAAAACACAGTTACCATTTCGACTCCAAGAAGTCTTCTTCAGAAGTCTGCGCAATGAACTCGAAATAGTAGACCGAAAACGAAAAAAAGAAGCCATAATGCCGCGAATTCACCACCCGCAAGCGCATCAAGTCCTACTTGAATATGCTGTATTACAACTATCAACATCAGTGTAGAACGGAACATAGCTCATTCTGCAGTTGTCAACCTGTTATGACGTAGTTTGTAAAGTCAGAAATATGATTGGGTAAAAAGCGGGATGAAAGCGGGATATCAGAAGTCTGAAAGAAACAAGTGCGTGCTTTGCTTTGAAGAAGGTTGGCAGTGATGAAAATGGAAATTAGCTACAGTGAGGGGGCCTAATTAATACTCAGAATCGTTGCAACACACAGGGACGCAATTCTGTCTGCTGGGTTTCTGTTCTGCCATTTTATAATCACGACTGCTGTCGGGTTTGGTTTCCATTCCAGGCTTAGGTGACTGCCTGATGGAAGTTTGCACATTCGCCCAATTTCTGTGTGGTAGCTCTGGTTTGCTACCACATTCTGAACATTTGCAGGTTATTTGGATTCGCCATTGAACGCACACGGTTACAAAGACAGTGATGTGGAGAGTGTCTGGATAGGACGTACTTCAGAGGATTTTTGTGAACTCCAATAGACAGAGTGGAGTTAGTCTGCTGTTTCCTGGGTGAGCTACATGGACAGAGAGGGGTCGGGGTATTCTTCCCTGAGGGAGAGACATTGTCAGAGTTGGATTAGTTGCTCTTACCTGTGTCAGTCACGCAGATGTAGTAGGGTCAGTCTTCCCTTCCCTGGGCGAATTTCTTTCACAGAGTGGTGACAGTCTACTATTCCCTGCCTGAGTGAAACAAAAAGAGCGGCGTCAGTATTTTCTTTCCTCGATAATTTATGTTGACAGTCTGGTTTCTGTCTGCTCTTCTCTGGCGAGTTACATTGGAAGAGTGGGATTAGTGTTCATTCAGTGGGTGAGTGCCATAGACAGAATGGGATCAGTCTGCTCTTCCCTGAGTGAATTATATTTATAGAGTGGGGTCAGACTGCTCTTCAGTGAATTACTTATATTGACCGTGTGGGATCAGTCTGCTGAGTTACACTGAGAGTGTGGGGTCATTCTGCCCTTCCCTCGGTGAGTAACACTGACTGAGTGGCGTCAGTTTGCTCTTCCCTCAGTGAGTTACATTGACAGAATGTCATCAGTCTACTCTTTCCTGTGCGAGATACATTGTCAGAGTGGCGTCAGTCTGTTTTTCACGGAGTGAGTTATTTGGACAGTGTGGGATCAGTCTGCTCTTCCCTGAGTGAGTTGCATTGACAGAGTGGCGTCAGTCTGCAATTTCGTAGGTGTGTTAAAGTGATCACGTGAGGTCAGAGTGCTCCTCCCTGGTTGAGTCACATTGACAGATTGGGCTTCATCTGCTCTTCCCTGGGAGAGTCATATTAACAGAATGGGGTCAGTCTGCTCCTTTCTGTGTGAGTAATATCACAGAGTGCACTCAGTCTGTTCTTCCCTGGGTGAGCTACGTTAAGAGAGTGGTGTCAGTCTGCTCCTCCACGGGCGCATTACTTTCTCAGAATCGTGAGAGTCTGCTCTTCTCTGTCTGTGTTTAACAGCAAGTATGGTTTCATTACTGTCTTCGCTGAATGATTCACATAGACACAATGGAATAAGTCTTCTCTTCTCCGAGTGAGTTACTTTGACAGAGTGGGGTCAGGCTCGTCTCTCTGCTTGTGTTTCATTGACAGAATCAGATCAGCCTGCTCTTTCCTGGATGAGAGACAGAGACAGAATGGGTACAGCCTGCTCTTCTCTGAGTGGTGTCAGTCTGCCATTTGCTGGGTGAATTACATATAAAGTGTTGGATCAGTCTGCTCTTCCCTGGATGACTAACATTGACAGAGTGGCGTCAGTCTACTCTTCCCTGGGTGAGTTATATTAACAGAGTGCGGTCAGGCCATAATTTCCTCGTTGAGTTACATTGATCGTGTGATGTCAGACTTCTGTCCCCTGGTTGAGTTACATTGACAGAGTGGGGTCCATCTGCTCTTCCCTGGGTGAGTTACGTTAGCAGTTTGGGGTCGGTCTGCTTTCCACAATACAGGAACTCCATCTCTAGCGGTTTCTTGTCAGTATCTCCATACTAAGGATTTGATGAGTTAACAAAAGTAACTAGTCCCCTACATCTTTGAGATAATTAAAGATGGGCAGTGAATCTTATCTCATTGAATGACAACTGTGTCCTAGAAATGCATTTCTAATAATTGCATGTTCTAATTCGACACTGCAAGCGGTCGGGAATAAATTGAGGAGAGGTGCAGGGTAGAATAATTAAAGTCAAATGCACTGATGCCTAGGAGACATAACACAAGATGTGAGTGTGGAGCTGATGGTGCAAGGCTCAGTGTCAATGCTATTGGTTCAGCATTTATTGCTCACTGTTCGCAATGACTCACACACCACTGCTGTCAATTCACAACAATGAGCCTGTTCATCTTGGTTTGAAAATCCCTGCGTGTGTATTAACGTGGTTAATGGGACGTGAGAGGAGATGAGTACATCCTCTTTATTCTGTCAGTTTAAACAGACGAAAATATCTGTTGGATGCCAATGCAAGAGGATACTGTCTTTTTCTGTGCCTTTTTAGTGGGGCATGCTCAGCATTGAAATGTCTATTTTTGCACAAGCAGAGTTTTATTGCCATTCATACTGAGCAACATTAATACAGAAAACGCGTTTTCGAATTCCTGTGATCAAGTGGTTCAGGCATTGCACATATGGACGAGAAATCTGGCTTTTAACGTGGCGCCATGGCTTAGCTGGTGAAAGCAGCTCCCATCACACTGGTGCCTGCTCATTGTATTGAAAGCTCGTTATTTCTCGCAAGTATTGTGTTGCTGATCGAGAAACTCAGTGTCCTGTTTGAATTGCTGTACATTCTGATTTCGCGTTCCGGCTTCATTTTCCTGGTTTAAATCCAGTAGTGTAGGATGCTCTTTTTAACTACTATTTTAACCTGGAGATTCGTCCCGCAGTTCCACAAGCACTTCTGCTTCTCATCCTCTTATTCTCATTCCTTCATTCCCAGTTTTGTGGAAATTAAGTGGTGAGGCAGGAGACACTGCAGCATTCCCGGGAAATGTTGTGGTAATGGCACTGACACCACGACATGATCACCCTCATTCTCTGCTGTCACCATTCATTCGTTGTACACCAACAGTAAATGCATCGTTTTCCTTCTTCAGCTATCATGTAATTACTTTCTTTTTCTGTTGGATAAGGAATTCAACTTTAACTTCGAAAGGGTCTTTAGATTTTGAGGAAGAAATGTCTCCTTGCCTCAGGTCGAAGAGACAGACGCATTATCCAGAGAACGTGAGACTCCTTCGACCGACTCCAGCCAGGCGTCAGAAAGCCTCTCAGCATTTCGAATCTCAAACTGTCTCTGAATGTCAGGCTTTTCAAGAGCAGAAATGGGAAATGAGGGATAGGGACAGACAGAGAGTCGGAGAATGTGAAAAAGACCCAGGAGGATACAGAGACAAATATGAAAAAAACAAAGACACATATTGAGGCAGACACTGAAAGAAACAATTCTCCATTCGGCGTGACTGCTAAATAACGGAAACTAAAAGGAAATGTAGCCATTAAAACATAGCCTTCCACCAGCTCAGGAAAATGAAAGTAGCATGACAGCTGATTAAGTCCTTTTAAGATTGTAAATTCGATGTTTGTAACCTCAAGAGTTATTTTGATAAATATCCTGATTCGACAGGTAAGATTATCATTTTCCAAACAGTATAATCTTGAAATCGAAAACTAACCTGTTTCCTGTCCATCTTAAGAAAAAAAAAACTGTTTCTCTCCACAGATGTTGCCAGTTGAAGCGTGTTTCTCTATCAATTCTTGTTTTTAGTTCATATTTCCAAAATCTGTATCTTTTTGATTTTTGATAACCTGGCACAACACCAAGCATTACCAGGTTCGGACCAGTGGTAAGAAATACTGGTACCACGATATATTTGCACAATAAAACATGCATTCCCTGTCCGAGAATAGAACCAACACTATTGTGGTTAGAGTTCCAAATCCTAACTACACGGAATGAAGACAGACGCTCTTGCACTTATTCTCAATGAAATGGATTTTCCATTTCATTTCTGATCAGTTTCACTGCAGATTGGTTTCTACTCGTCTTCAAGTTTTGCAGAATGGAAAATACCATTTGGCCATTTGGTGCAGTCTGGTTTAAAGACATTCATCTATTCTATTCCCAGTTTCCAGCTTTGGTCCATAATCTTATGTGTTCTGATGTTTCCAGTGCAAATGGCAGTGAAGTTCTCGCTTTGATCTTAGATGACACAACAATGGGATTAAAGTTTGACATAGTCACACTGTGTTATTACCCACGTCGTGTCTCCCACAGAAAGAGACACACCGACATATTCCCCGGGAGTGGCAGAGTTCTCAGGATTTGACCAGCTCCTTGTGCTTCACTTCAGATGTCCGCTCCAACATGCAAGTTCAACCGCCAAAAGGCAGCTTTTGGTTAAACCAAAGTCAGTTCTACAGACAATGAGAGACGTTGCTCTAAGCTAGAATTTGAAGTGGACGAAAGAAACTGTAAATTCATAAACCCAAACCCTTCCGTTCCTGACAGACAACAGGAATGGACTAGCTCGCTGCATCCTCGTGATTTTAAATGTGTACCGACAATCCCCTAATTCGACGTGTTACCAATTCCGTCTCTGACCCAAACACCAGGTCTGGCTGTGACAGTTTGTCTATAGGTAATGTAAACGTCCACATCAGGGAAACAGCATTCACAAGGTGAAAAATCAGCAAACATAATCACCTTCACTGTTTCACTTGGAATTCCCTACTCTGTGAAACATTTCCTTTCACTGTACTTTCATACTTGAAGTTTTTTACCTTCCAGAGCCTGAACTAATTCAGCGAGAAATCACTGGTCATTTCGAGCCCATCATCCGGAATGAGGCGAGTTGAACGGTGCCTTTCTTGCTGCCAACACATCAGCGCAGCTCAAAACGAGCTCGTGTTAGCATCAGTCTTTACTTAACTTGCTGCAATATATCTGCTGAACAACAGCAGATTATCACAGCATTGCCTTCTTCACATTGAAACCAAGGGTGATAATATGAACCGACTTGGAAACTTGGAGAGAGAAACACTGCTATCGAAGACGATTATGACGTGAAGAGCAGGCACTAGAGTTTGTACAGGTCCCAAAGGCTCCTGCAGTATCAATGGATATCCCTGCATACGAGTCTGAGTTTGCATTGCCCAGAACAGGCTTTCATTCCCAGTCAGGAAATGAAGACTTAATGCTCTTCTTGTGAATTATCCGAATGAAAACTAAATCCTGGTTGCACCCAGAACACACACACGGATCCTGCCAGAACAATTCAGTGATCGATCAGCATCTGTCTGGAATGACAATGGCAGCAAATACAAGCGAAAGCTATCACCACAATTACCCCTCCAAGGTTTTTGCGTTTCCCAGTTGAATATATTTCGCTGCTTCTTCAAAGTCACTTCATCTAAATCCTTGCCTCATGTCATCATGCCTGTACCCCGCTACTGAGGACGTCCAGGGTTCTGCGGAGTAACTCCAAATCTCAATCTCTCGAGTAATTAGGGATAGACGGTGCATCCCATCACATTGAGCAATGACTTTGTCCCAGTAATACGTTTCCAAAAGCTGCAGATTCTAAGGGAGCACTTGCAAGCTGTCGGGAATAAGTTGTGATTCGGAGATGCCGGTGTTGGACTGGGGTGTACCAAGTCAAAAATCACACAACACCAGGTTATAGTCCAACAGGTTTAATTGAAAGCACACCAGCTTTCGGAGCGACACTCCTTCATCAGGTGATTGTGGAGGGCTCGATCGTAACACAGAATTTATAGCAAAGATTTGCAGTGTGATGTAACTGAAATTATACATTGAAGAATTGATTGTCTTTTAAGCCTTTTTTTAAAAGTTGCATTCTCGGGTTAGCTGTTAACAATGGTAAAAGCTAGACAATATGTTGAAGGCGTTAGCCCCGGTGTTCTCTGTCTATGACCTGATGTTTAGATTGATTCCAATCCAAAAAGTGAGATAACAGAGTTTTACATAATTTCATGCAGTTTTTGAGCTCAGAGTTCTACATGAATGTATGTAGTTTCTGAGCAAAGTACAATGTAACTCTGAAAGTACCAAAAAAAAAATCATCACACAAAATATATGTGTGCGTGTGGGTCTTTGTCTGTGTGTATGTCTCCAGCGAAACCAAAAACTGACAACTCATGAACAGAAACAGAACTGACAAAGAGAACATATTTTCAGACACACGGACTCTTGAATGCTGTCTGTGAGGCAGAGCGAGTCATCTGGGTCATGAGCTGCTCACACAAATTGCAGCGAGTCAATTCCAAATGGTGCTTTCAACGTACTGACGCCTTAGAGCACCAATACTGCCAGGAAAGTGCTCAAGTAACATGAATCAGAACTGACTAACAATGAACCATTAAAAGTGAAGATTACCAATTACAGTCTCGATTAGACGAGGTGAACATTTGGGCTGATGTCTCCACCGGATCGAGAGTACCAATCACCAGCCTCTCTCATCAGGACAGAAATTAAGGAAATTATGGAAAAGTAACCAAGTTTCGTATCGCAATTTCCCTCCTTTTCGCAACAACAACAGAAAACTGTGAGCAGACTCAATGTAGAACCTAATTTCACATCAACAGGGAAATAAATATCTCCATTCACTTTCAGAGAAACTGTGAAAAATGCAAATTGTCTGGAATATGAAAGTTTGGCACAGCCTGTTTTTAAGTCGCATATTATGCTGGTGGCCTTTCGAACTGGAGGGGAACGTGACAACTACAGCAGAAGGGGAAAACAGCGTGGGCACTGACATGTTGGTTGTTTTCTGCTGTGCCACATCACAGCCGGGTTCGTAGAAATGACTACTTTTTCTGTTCAACTTTAACAAAACACATCCCTGCAAAACGTTGCCAGCTTCATCCATTAGCACACGTGGCCGCGCAGGGATGCAAACACAAGCCTTGTTAAGAAGTGGAATCTGAAATCAGAGTCTCAGGTTGCTCAGCCACGCGAGCACATAGGCCAAAACCAGAATCCCAAGAGCATGTACCTGATGATACCCTGCAGCATACTCACAGCAACGGTACCAGTTCTGCAGAATAAGCGGTGAGGAGGAATTGCTCTATCTGAGCGGTCGTACTTGTTGTTCTCATCAGAAAATATGGCTTTGAATTTGCTAGCCCATATCTGCTGCCATGCTGAAACGGAATGCAATTCCGATTACTCGCTGTATAAAACTTTACTCATTTTCTCCCCTGAGATAAAGTGATCACTGGAGATAATGAATTCTGCTCCTGCCAGAAACGCCGACTCTCCTGCTGCTCAGATGAACTGAAAAGCTGGTTTAGCACTGGAATCCGAGAATGGCAGAACACGTAGCAAGACTATTCGATACCCAGAGCCAATAAGAGTTCCAACTTTCATGTTATTACTCCATAATAGTGCATTATCCAGCAGAGCCATGAACAACTGCCACCTGGCTGCAAGCTGAGTTAGAAACCTATGTGGGAATCAAGGACATGTGACTCACTTATTGTCGGTAAATCAAACAGTTCTCACTTTGAGGTGTGCAAAAATTAGTTCCTATACATATTCAGGGAAGGTCAAAAGCGATCTGAGATGTCAAAGAGGTGGTCACTGTTCGTGATTGCGCTTTGTTCGAGTTGTGAAAAGGCGTCCCGCTTTAGTCACATTCACGTTTCTTGTTGATGACTGAATCAGACAGAAGGTATTTCACCAGAGCTGCACGTAACTTGCAATCCTCTCCCTCGCTGTCATACTTTCCTGGAACTCTGTGAGAACAAGAAAACAAAATACATACTGTCATTTGGCAGCCTGTCTGTGATCTCCTCATTTTCAGTTACAACATGGCTTAGACTTCAGGCCACACGGTAATATCAGACACAGTATGAGAACAAGAGACGATAGTTCATCTGTGCCTGTAAATCCTTTCATTCTGAATGAACTGTATCCGTGTTTGCTGCTTCGAAACTCGAATATGTGAACTGCTCCAAACTATGATTGAGGATTTCTGGTTTTGGTTGACACACGTTGAGAAACGCCAGACAGCGTTCAAATGAAGCTTTCAGAGCACATTTTCGGATGTATTTGACAGAGACTAACATCATGAATCCAGTGTTCCCTGTGATAGAAGGAAATGAATGCTCTCCTTGTTACTGATCCGGGACACCTTCGCATGTAAAGCAAATGCGGTACTGTTGTTACAGAAAGGATCAGTGCCCGGTAACTGTGTCCTTAAAGTGGACATGATCGAAAAAATAAAGAATACCATATTGAAATGTCCAGGAAATATTGGCTGAAAAGGCGCAGACAATTTTGCCTGCAGCGCCAAGACATGGAACATATGTGACTGCACTCTTAAACAGGATGGCCAGCAGTGATATACACATCGCCACGTATGAAGGACCACTACGAATAGAAATTTGAGAATGAAATTCACGCAGCAGGTATTCGGAATTATATTCTTTCCACCGCTACAGTAGTATTGGGCGAGTAAATTGAAAACAAGGCTTGCTGATGAGTATGCAATAAAGCCCCATCGATCATGATATGAAAGACTGTCGTCCGTAAAGAGGGAACAACAATGTTTCTTCTAAGCTTTGTACTGGGCCACTTTCGCACAAACTGATACGGCTACTCTCCAGAAAATATCAGGGCTCGTGGCATGCACTCTTAGAAATGGTGACCATCAGTGCTGGAAACATCCCTGCATATTCAGAACAAGGAAGTAAACATATCGAATTAAAGCGAAGATGGAAATTAATTGGACTGATATTCCCTTTCACCACAACAGCTAAAATGTGCGGGGATATACAGAGTAAGGTTTACTGACCAGGTCACTTTGACACACAAGCCTATCTTTCTTTCTGTCCGTTTTGTTTTGAAGCGCCGATCCTTTCCGTAGGAGATGAAGATGATTACTGCTCCACCACAGGATCACAGTGGGGCCAGAGACCCGATCGAGCTGCTCAGAACAGTTCGTGTTTGCCTAAAAACACTGAAACTGAGATTGATGACACGTAGACACGGTGTAACAGCTGCCAACAGATGTGGAGGGTTTTGGGACGGATTAGGACCCACTCTGGGAAAAAGACTGGATCCTAAGACTGGGGAGTAAGTGTTCAGGGAGAGGACTGGAGAATGGGGTTAAGAACGATATTAGCCAAATCGAATGGCGGAGCAGGCTGGATATTCTGAAAGCGCTAACCGTCCTCCTTTGTCTTCCAATCTCTGGCCATCTGGTATCTAAGGAAATTTTAGAGACTGGGAAAATGTTTGGAGAGGAAGCAATAAATGTGAAGCTGAATATAAAGTTTGAAGTCAGGGCAAGTTCAATGAAAAGGAAGTTTGTAGAAAGGCAGAGGGACATGGAGATGGAAAAAGAAGTGTCACCAGTCCCGAAATCTCATTCGGTTTTCATTTTCAAGATGCGACCGGACCTGCTGACAACTTCCAGCAATTTCATTTGTTGATTCTGAAACAGAAGATGGGAGTGATCCTGGACCAATCAGCTCTCCAATGTTCTAGGAATATTTGACTTACCCGTTCGATGAGATCACGTTTGTCCCACACTGAAACCTCAGAATCCTTCCCCACCCCCACCCTCGTTACTGGCAATAAACTGTTCAATACATAAACTTACAGGAGCACACACAAGAACAATTACAAAACGTTCAGGGAGAACTCCGTTCCGTTCCATCAGCACATTCTGAATCAGTTAATTGTTGTTCAGGACCCATGAGACATTAAGCGTCTCTGTCAGACCGCTAACAAATGGCCATTCGCGTTCTGTGTCTTTGAATACTTTGGAGAATGCACGGATGGAGTGGAATCTCACGTTTAGAAATGGACGTCATTCATAGTATTTTCAGCTGCACTGATAAAGTTGACTCTGGCGCTTCCAGTGAAGTGCAGACAGTTTTCACTCAGAAACCGGAATGTGATCAAAGCAGGAGGACATATGTGTCAATGAAAGCAACAAGAACGCTCCACCAGCGTTCGTTTGCAATTCTGCATGTGGAACGAAGAGCTGGATCTCTATTAAACAGTGAAAACGACTATTATGGGGCTTGGACGCACGACTCTCTGATTAAAAACCTCACATTTCATCGAACTGAGATATGCAGGCTTAGCACACGACGAATTAATTTGCTATTTCATTCTGAGCACAATTCACCTGGCACAGCAATTTGCAAAGTTCCAGCTCATTCCTCCCAATCACAAAGAATAAAATTTACACCTTTCACTTTTGTTATTTTTCAAAACATTACAATCTATTTAGCACTTGTCCTGGCATTTAAGATTCAACCCGAATATTTTCATACGAAGTGATTTCCATTCACTCTGGCGAACAGTAAATCAGTCAGAAAGTTACCTGAGGAAACCCAATCATTTCCGATAACAGTGTTGGGAATTTCCCATCTGCTGACGAGACAGAGTCCTCACAATCAACATTTTCTTTGTTCTTTATGCCTAAAACGTTTACCACTTCTTATGTTCAAGACAGGAGTTTTGTTGATAACACGTTCCAAGAACAGGAACAACCTTCCAATCTCCTGAAGCCGTTTCCAATTTAAAATGGAAGCTTTGTTCCTTTCCCACGGGAAGAGCAGTTAATGAGAAAGGAGTTTCCACGAGCTGTGTCCCAGGGTTTGGTAGGAAGCCCTGATTGAAGCTGCAGTGGCCGCTTTGAGTTGGCTTCGGGGGATTGGAGAACATGGTGTCGTATTCGGCTGCGTGTAACCGTCTTACTCCCTATGTACTCGGGTTGAATCATGGATGAGTTTTCGGAACAATGCTGCCTTCCAGTCTCTGGCCATCTGCTATCTAAGGAAATAGAAACAGTTATTTGTTAGTTCGAAGTCCTGGGCAATGTGAAAGATTGAACAGTTCTGATTCAAAACTGGAGACTGGGAAAATTGTTGGAGAGGAAGTAATAAAAGAGAAGCTGAATATAAAGTTGGAAGTCAGGAGACATTCAATAAAAAGGAAGAGTGTGCAAAAGCAGGTGGAGATGGACATGGAAAAGAAGTGCCACTAGTCCCGAAGTCTTAAATCGATTTATATTTCCAAGATGCTACCAGACCTGCTGAGATTTTCCAGTAATTTCATTTGTTGATTCTGAAACAGAAGATGGCAGTGATCCTGGACCAAACAGCTCTCCCGTGCTCTGGGTATATTTGACTTACTGTGTCTATGTCCCACACTGAAACCTCACGATCCTGCAGCACCTCCATTCTCGTTCCTGACAATATACTGTTCATTACGTTAAACACAAGAAGAACAATTGCAAAACGATGAGGGAGAGTACCCTTCGGATTCCATCAGAACAATCTGAATCACTGAAAATTGGTTCAGGACCCATGTGACATTGATCCGTCTCTGTCAGACCCCTCGCTAGTGGCCATTCGCTTTCCGTGCCTTTGAACACTTTGGGTGGTGCATGGTTGGTTTGGAACCTCACATTTTCAAACGGACATCATTCATTGTATTTTCGGCTGCATTGATAAAGTTGTCTCTGGCGCCACCAGTAAAATGGAAACAGTGTTCACTCAGAAACCGACGTGTGATCAAAAACAGGTGGACAAATGTGTCAATGAAAGCAGCAACAATACTGCACGTGGAACAAAGAGCCGGAATTGTATTAAGCAGTGAAAGCGCCCATTGTAAGGCTTGCACACACCACCCTCAGATTAAGCATCTCACACTGTACCGACTGAGCCAACCAAGCACGGTGCACTGTGAATTAGTTTGCTATGACATTGTGAGCATATTTCATCAGCAATTTGTTAGGATCCAGTTCATTCCTCCTCATCACAAAAATATCATTCACAACTTTCACTTCAGTTATTCCTTCAAAGCATTACAATCTATTCCCCACTTGTCCCCGGATTTAAGTTTCAACCTTAATATCTTCATATTTTTACCCACACCTTTCTGTCGCTGATGTGATTTCCAATCTCTCTGGCAGACAGTAAATCAGTCGGGCAATTACCTTAGGAAACCCAATCATTTCCCTTTACAGTTTTGGGCATTTCCCATCTGCTGACGAGACAGAGTCGTCTGAATCAACACTTTATTTGTTCTTTCTACCTAAAACCTTTACCACTTCTTATTTTCAAGTCAGGAGTTTTATTTAGAACACGTTCGAAGAACTGGAGCAATATTCCAATGTCCTGAAGCCCTTTCCAATTTAAAGTGAAAGTTTTGCTCCTTTCACACGGAAAGAGCTGTTACTAAGGGACCAATTTCCACGAGTTGTTTCCCATGGCTTGGCAGAAAGCCGCTGATTGATGCTGCAGTGGCTGCTTTCTGTTGGCCTCGGGAGCTTGGAGAAAGTGATGTCGTATTCTGCTGCGTGTAACCCCATGGTCGGGGTAAATGCTTGTGCCGAAATATTTGAGGCTTATTCCCTGGGTGGGCTCGAACCACCAACATTTCAGCCAAATGCACTGACCATTTGAGAGACAGAAACTGGCAACGCAGATATCCAAAAGCAAAGTTATCGACGGGATGTGAGGATCTGTCCGACAGCAGGAACTTGCGTTTTTTCAGAGACGGTCGCTGATTTTATCAGCGAGAGGGTAAGCACACTGAGGAGCTGCAAACACTCAAATTAATAGGCATCCACACATGCGCAGTTCTCTCACATCGTTGCTGACTGACAATGCTGGTATTTGAAGCCACCACTCGATAGAAACTGAAACTTAAAATCCAGCACATTCGACCGCTCGACCACGCTATCACACAAAAGCCAACGCTCAGATTTGTTATGACTAATGTTTCAGCATGGATTCACTTCAGACACTTAGACCTCGCAAATTTTGTAATGAAATTGGCGTAATTTAAGAAGAAAGACCAAAAAACATGTACAGACAAGGAACAGGCCCTTCATCCATTCAAGCCTGAGCCAATCCAAATCTACTGTTTAAACCTGTCACCGAATTCCTAAGCATCTGTATCCCTCTGCTCCCCACCTACTCATGCATCAGTCCAGACGCCTCTTAAATATATCTACCGTGATTACCTCTCCCGTCTCTGCTGGGAACGCGTTCCAGACACCCACCACCCGCTGTGTCAAGTAGTTGCTGCGTGTCTCCCTCTGAAACTTTTCACATCTCACCTTGAAAGCGTGACCTGTCGGTATTTAATCCTTCAACCTCGGAAATAAAACTTTTCTCTATCTACCCTCTCTATACCCTTCATGATTATGTAAACTTCAAAAAGGTCTCCCTCAAACTTTCCTTTTTTCTAATGAAAACAAACCTAACCTACTCAACCTCTCTTCCGAGATTGCACCATCCATATGAGGCAACATCCGCTGAAACCTTTTACACGCCCTCTCCAAAGCGTCCACATCCTTTTGGTAATGTGGCGACCACAAATTTACACAGTATTCTAAGTGTGGTCAGACCAATGTATTGTTCAGTTTTAACATGACTTGTTAGCCATTTTATTCAATACCCCATCCAATGAAGCCAAACATATTCTATGCCTGCTTGACCACTCTATCCACCTGTGCAGCAAACTTCAGTGTATAATGGACCTGCACTCACAGATCTCTCTATCCATCAACGTTTTTTTCCCTCAAAGCTGTTCCGTTCATTGTATAACCCCATCTAGAATAAGACTGACCGAAATGCGTCACCTCACATTTGTCTGTTTTGAACCCCAGATGCCACTTTTATACCCAACTTTCCAGTATATCTATATCCTCCTGTATTCTTTAATAGTCACTTATAATTTCTGCTAGTCCAGAAATCTTCGTGTCATCTGCAAACTTTCTGATTATTGCAACAGTGCTCTCTTCCAAATCATTTAAGTATATCTCAAACAGCAGTGACCACTACACTGACCCCTGTGGAGCACTACTGGTCATCTTTCTCCATTTCCAGAAACTCCATTCAACTGCCACTCTTTGTCTCCCGTTGCTCAGCTAATTCTTTATCCACCTGTCTAGAACACCCTGCACACCATGTTACTTTACGTTCTGTATTTGGTTACCATGGGGAACCTAATCTAACTCCTTACTGCAGTGCATGTATATGACATCAACAGCCTTTCCTTCATCTATCAACTTAGGCACTTCCCCGAAAGACTCAATGCCTCTCACTGATATGCACATTATTTTCTAAATATGAATAGATCCTATCACTCAGTACCTTCTCCAGCAACTTTCCCAACACTGATGTTAGGCCCATTGTTCTGTAGTTATCCGGAATATCCCTACTATCCTTCTTTTACAGGGGACAATATGAGCAACGTTCCAGTCGGCCAGAACATCACCTGTGCTGAAGGATGCCACGAAGATATCTGTCAGGGCCCCAGCTATTTCCTCTCTCACATCACTCAGGAACCAGGAATAGATCCCATCCGTTCCTGGGGATTTGTCCACATTAATTACTCCTAGCCTGCCCAATACAGCTTCGCTACTTATGTCAATATGATCCAGATTAATCAAATGTCTTCCTCTAGACTCAACATTCATCATGTTCCTCTCCTCAGTGAACACGGATGCAAAATAATCATTCAGAATCATACCCATTCTCTCAGATTTGACATACAGCCTTTCTTAATTTTCCTTTAGTGGACCAATTCTTTCTCTGGTTACCCGCTTGCTTCTTATATATGAATAATAGGCTTTAGGATTCTCCTTAATTGTGCTAGCGTGAAGTTGTTTCATGACCCCTTTTAACACCCTCGATTCCTCGTTTAAGACTTGTCCTACACTTCTCATGTTCCTACAGGGACCATTATGTCGTTAGCTGCCGAGGCGTTATGTATGCTTCCCTTTTCCTCTTGGCGAGTCGTACAATTGTCCTGTCATCAACAGTTCTCAAATCCTTTGCCTTCAACGGTACATGCCTATCCTGCACTATATTTAAACTATCTTTGAAACATATGAACTGTGGACTTTCCTACAAATAGCTGTGTCCAATCTACATTACCGACCTCCTGCATAATTTTGATATAATTAGCTTTGGCCCAGTTTCGTACTCTTTCCTTAGGACCACTCTCATCTTTGTCAATGAGTATTCTAAAACTTACAGAATATTGGACACTTCCCAAAGAAATCACCCACGGCAACTGCTATCACCAGCCCTGGCTTATTCCCCAATATCAGTTCCAATATGGCCTATTCCCTCGTCGGACTATTGATATACCGCTCCAGAAAACTCACCTGGAGGTTTCTTACAAATGGTATCCCATCCAGACCACTGTCGCTAAGAGTATCCTTGTCAATGTTGGGAAAACGGAAATCTCCAATCAACACTAAATTATTGCCTCTACGTCTTTCCATGGTCTGTTTAACTATTTTTTCTTTCACCTCACGCTCTCTGTGATACAGCCCCAAAAATCTAACCTCACCCTTCTTATTTCACTGCTCCATCCATAGTGTCTCACGACACAAGCCCTACATGGTGTCCTCCTTTCGCACAGCCATGATATCATCCCTGACCAGCAATGTAACTCCTTCCCCTTTTACTTCCCTCCCTGTCCCGTCTGAAGCGTCTATATCCTAGAACATTTGGTTGCCAACCATGCCCTTCCATCAACTAAATCTCTGTGATCGCAATAACCTCATATTCCAGGCACCAACCTCAGCCCTAAATTCATCTGTCTATACTCCATGCATTAAAGTAGATGCATTTCAGGCCAGCAGTTCTTTTGCATTCATCTGCTCTCTGCCTACTCTTCCCATTATTAATGCTATCTTCCAGATTCTTAGCGTTTCCAGTTTCCGCCTCACCGCCGACTTGTTTAATCTTGTGGTTCCCAGCCCCCTGCCACATTAGTATAAAACCTCCCCAACAGCAGTAGCAAAAACTCCCGAAAGGACATACGTTCCCATCTGGTTCAGATGTAGATCAATTTTCTTATAGTTCCACATTCGCCAGAACTGGTCACAAAATCCAACAAATCTGAAACCCGCCCTGCAGCACCATTCCTCAACTCACGTGTTCACCGTGCCTTTTTTTATTCATTTCTCCGCTGGCAGTCACATGGCACAGGCAGTAATTCCGACATTACTACCTTTGAGGTCCTCCTCTTTAATTTCTCTCCTAGCTCCTTGAATTCTCCCTGCAGGTCCTCATCTCGTTTTTTTTTCGTTGGTGCCTGTATGCACCAAGACAACTGGCTGTTCACGATCCCCTTTTCGAATGCTCTTCAGCTGATGGGCGACATCCCTGGCCTGAGCACCTGGGAGGCAACATAACTCTCCAGAATTGCTGATGCTCCACAGTGAGTCCACCCGCAGCTCCAGAGTAGACACGCGGTCAAACAAGTGCTGCAGCTGGACATACTTCTTGCAAGTGTAAGTTTAGAAAACCTTTACAAGGATTTCCAAGGTTTGCGCTGCTTGGACATGAGAACGAAACTGAATAGGCTTCGTCAGGTTCCCAGGAGTTTCAGTGCTTATGTTTGGCCTCACAGAAGCTTATAAAATCATGAGGAAGACAGACAGAGTAAATAGTCAGGGAGCACTTCTTCACAAGACACCTAGTTCAAATCTACATAGCAAACGTTTAACGTGAGAGAGGAAAATTTTAAAAGGGATGTGAGGGACACATGTTTTTTCAAACAGAAATTTTGTGTGTGTAGGATGACTTGCCACATTTAGTGGCAGAGTCTGGTGCACTCACAACATTTCAAAGGCATCTGAATGGGTGTTCAGACAGGAAGACCTCGGAGAGATAAGGCACAAATATTGACAGAAATGTATGGATTAATTTCGGTTATCTATTCAGCAAGGGCAAGTTGGATCACGGGATTTGTTTCCATTCTCGACAAGTCTGAGATGCTCCAGCCACCGGCAACGGTTTGAATACACCATTTGCAAAAAAAAACGCATGTTGTTTGTTACTCAGCCAGCGAGTTTGGCTATTTTGTTTGGAGGGTGGATGAGCCCAACCGATCCAGAGATGAAGGTTTTCCGGATATTTGCTGCCAATGACCATTCTTCTTGACACTTTCCCAAGTTCGCCATCAAAGATATTGGCTGAAGAAAAATACCTCACGTATCGCATTACCCACTTTGCTCTCCAGCGAATCCAAAAACTGAAAGCTCTTAACGTGGAACAGAATCAAAACTGAAAAGGCAGTACCATGATCAGACACACCGAAGCTTAAGTGCTGTCTGTGAGGCACTGTGAGTCGTCTCTGACATGAATTGTTCGCACAAATAACAGCAATGCATTTTCCAAACCTACTGGAGATTTAGTGTATTGCCAAGTCCCAGAAAGTGCTCAAGTATCATAAAACAAAACACAACAACGAACCATTAAAAGTGAACATTTCCAATTATATCCGTGATTGAATTCGGCCATCAATGCGCCGGTGCCCCCATCTGATCGAGAGAGCCAATCACCTTTCTCCCTCACCAGGACAGTAATGAAGGAATTTTCTGATCTAAAATCAGGTTTCCAGCTACTGCAGTCCTCACTTTTGCCTAGTTCCTTCAGTGTTGCTGGTTCCCAATTCAAGAATTCCATCTCTAGCGGTTTCGTGTCTGTACCTCCATGCTGTGGAGTTGAAGAGTGAAGAAAAGTAACTCATCCCCTCCATCTCTGGGGTAATTAGGGGCTGAAAGTGAATCGTATCACATTGAAGTATATCTACAAGCGACTTAATCTCTGTCTTTTATTGGGAACCATCTCTTTCATTGTAACCATCAGGAAAGACCATTTCGATCGCTACAAAAAGAAATGAATATGTCACTAACCTTTGTTTGTTTCATGTCCAAGAATACTCAGATCAATAGCTCCCTTGATTACCTCTGCTGGTCTTGTTTGCAAAGAGATCTAGCAAATTGCCAAGTGTGACTTTCCTTTCAATAAATAATTTTGAATCAATTTTGCAGCAAATATCTTGTACTAACTTTGTGCTTTTCTTCTGTTACATTGGTGTCTCGCACCTTACAAATGACAGCAAAGGTATGAAAGGAGATGGAAACATGTAACTCACGTCAGCGGCAGCTTTCAATGAGATCACGGCTGATTTGGTCAATGCTCAGGGCGGGATTCTGCCTGTAGTCATGGCCGAGTGGTTAAGGCGCTGGATTAAAAATCCATTGGGGTTTCCCCACGTAGGTTCGAATCCTGCTGACTACTTTATGAATGCGTTCCTGCTGGAACAATTCAAAGTTCAGAAAGCCTGTTTTGCAAACCAGCCTGAAATTTGATTAGACTTGAGAGACTCGAGTTCTTCATCAGAAATGCTCCACATTTAAAACATTATCTCTGTTTCTCTTTCCAGATACACTGCTCGACACATCGGGTTTCTGCAGTTGTTATTGAACGCCCTGAGCAGAAGTGCTGCTTTTCATTAGATTCCTTTCATCCCTTGTCCTCTGTTCTCTGACTCTGGTCATTGGCAACTCTTCCTCCTGCTCGTCAGAGTGCTCATTCCCCACCGCTCCCTCTCCCATCATTACAAACAACCGCAGGAAATTGCCACTTAACCATCTTTGTTCCAAAGTGAAACTCACCAGCCTAGGAACTCTCTCCACCAAACGGGACTTCTCATCCCTGGACAGGGTGCAAGCCAGAGGATTGTGAAGAGATACTGTGAAAATATTGTCAGTTGGCAGTTGGAAAAATGTTTAGGAAGCAAACCATATAATTTAGGCTCCAACTGTGGAACTCTTGAGATACTCTTTGGGAAACGGAATCCGAGGAGAATGAAGAAGTGTAAATTGTCAGTCCGAGTAGAGGAAGGGACATTGACTCTGATGTTCTCGGCACAGGAACTGATCTAAGACATTGAAAGAATTCTCGCTCCCGTACGTGAGGAATACAAACTTCATCTAGACTCTGGTACAATGAAAAACTCTGGAACACTCAAGACAAGATCCAAATATTGACTGAGATCACTACAGTACGAGTACTATAGATGGGTTTTTGACCAGTGCGTGCAGGAGGGCTTCCTGATACAGTATGTAGACATGCCTTCAAGGGATGACGCCACTTTCGATTTAGTACAGGGTAACGAGCCTGGCCAGGTTTTAGATTTGGAAGGAGGTGAGCACTTTGGAGACAGCGATCACAATTCTCTCAGATTTACTTTCCTAATGGTAAGGGAGAGGTGTACTCCACGGAGCAAGAGTTTCAGCTGGTGGAAGGGAAATCATGATGCAATGAGGAAAGATTTTGGAAGCGCAGAATGGGGTAGGAATCTGCAGGGGGTGAGAACATTAAAAATGTGGAAATTATTCAAGGAAAAGCTCCTGTATGTCCTAGATAAGTATGTACCTGTCAGGTAGGGAGGAAGATATAGAACGATTACTATGGAAGTGGAATCCCTGGTCAAGAAGGAAAAAAGTCTTATGTTGGGACAAAACGTGAACACTCAGTTAGAGCGCTCGAGGGTTCCACCGATATCAGGAAAGAACTAAAAAGCGAGCTGACAAGAGCCAGGAGGAGACATGAGAAGTTGTTGGCAGATATGATCAGGGTTAACCCTAAGGCTTTCCATAGGTATGTCAGCAATAAAAGAATGACGAGAGTTAAATTTGGGACAATCAAGGATAATAGTGGGAAGTTTTGTGTGTAGTCAGAGGAGATAGGGGAAGCACTAAATAAATATTTTTCGACAGTGTTCGCTGTAGATCATGAAAATGTTGGCGAGGAAGATACAGAGATACTTGCGTCTAGTGTGGTAGAGATTGAGTTTCACAAGCATTAGATGATAGAAATACTGAAGAGTGTGAAAACAGACAAGTCCCCTGGGCCGGATGGGATCTGTCCTAGGATCCTTATGGGAAGCAAGGGAAGAGATTGATGAGCCTTTGGAATTGATCGTCAAATCATCGTTGTCTACAGGAACAGAACCGTGGAATGGAGCATAGCATATGTTGTTCCCTTGTTCAAAAAGTTTCGTAGAGACAACCCTGGTAATTACAGACCAGTGAGTCTCACTGCAGTTGTTGATAACGTGTTGGAAAAGGTTATTATAGATAGGATTTATGACCATCTCGAAAAGAATAATCTGATCAGGGACAGTCAGCACGGTTTTGTGATGGTTAGGCCTTGCCTGACGAATCTCGTTGACTTTTTTGACAAAGTGACCAAACAGGTAGATGACAGTAACCCGGTTGATCTGGTGTCTATGGTTTTCAGCAAGTTGTTCGATAAGTTTCCCCACAATAGGCTATTATACAAAATGCGGAGGAATGGAAATGTGGGAAAGATTGCAGCTTTGATCAGTCATTGGCTTGCCAAAAGAAAACAGTGTTGTAGTTGATGGAACATGTTCTTCTTGGTGTCCAGGTCCTGGCAGCGTACCACAAGGGTCGGTATTAGGTCCACTGCTGTTACATGAGATCTAACCTTGCCAATCAGTCTCCCATGGGGAACATTATTGAACGCCTTACAGAAGGCCGTATGGATCACATTTACTGCTCTGCCCTCATCAATCTTCCTTGTTACTTCTTCAAAAAACTCAATCAAGTTTGTGAGACATGATTTCCCATGCACAAAGCCATGTTAACAATCCCGAATCAGTCCTTGCCTTTCCAAATACATGTACATTCTGTTCCTCAGGATTCCCTCCAACAATTGGAGTATTCTTGGCAGATGCAGTTTCATGTAGGGAATGCGAGGTCATACACTTTGTTGGGAAGAATCAAAAGACACACTAGTGTTAAAATCGATAGAAATGCAAAAGAAGTGCGGTGCAGAGGAGTCTCAGTGTTCTTATACAGGAAACGAACAAAGGTTAATCACATATTTATTTCTTGCTGGCAAAACAAAAGGCTTTTCTGATGCTCACAATTAAAGCGTTGGTTTCCAAGAAAATAAGAAAATTAAGTCACCAGTACAGTAATCAATTACCAAGATATCCCTCGTGATGTTTTATGGGACATGTGGGATTTTTTTGATTTTGGTTCTCCAAACGTTTTTCCAATGGAACCGAGAGTTTTAGATGGGAAGCTAAGATCACGCATGACTAATGCCATTTTTGTCACTCACACGCATTTTTTTCCCCTTGTACAATTTATTTCGCTTTGTGGTTACTGCGAGTGGGCTTGTAAACTACACATGCTTGTGAGTTCATTCCTCACTGTTCCTGAATTCCAGCTAAACAGACTTTACATCCTTATTTCCTGAATCAAGGTAATCTATAACCATTGCATAAATGTCATTAAAACTTAGGTATTTCACACGCCTCTGTATATCATCTTTCAATATCAATTGATCCTTTACTGTATTGCAGTTGTGCATAAGAAGAGAAAAATAGAATAGAGAATGGTGGACCTCCGCTTCACACACCTGTTATTGAAGCGAAAATGCAGATTACTGCCCATAATACGATCGTGGAAGCATGTGCCGAACCCTCAGGAAACACAGAATAAGTGCAGTGCCACAGGGCATGTCAGGGACAGCCCCAGAAGGACAACAGAAATGCTGCTCTAAGCTCCTTTTTTGGAGGTATTTCTCAATGAGCAATAGAGTGTGACATGTGTTCCATCAGGAGTTACCTCACATAAGGAAGTATCCAGTGCTGCAGACGGTCATATCATCCGAATTCCAAGCCCTGGAATCAGAGATATTCAATATTCTGTGCATAACTGCAAGGAACAGCTGTCCGAGACGTTTACAGTCCAGATGAAATTATGAATGCAGCTCTCTAGTTGTCAGCCTCTTTCTCCTATGTCGTGTTTCGTGCAGTCCCTGCGTGGAATCTCGTCAACCACGTTTGACCTGCACATGATGGGTATTGGGCCTTGGATTCTCGTGAGTTGTTGTCTCAGTGAGGCTCTCGGTTTCTGTGCTGTCATAGGTCCGAGGGTTCGGAGGAGTCCGGATATCGTTTTCCAGAATTTGGTTTTATCACAGGGAAGCATGATTTAAAAATTACCTCATAGCAAATCCTCGTTGCGAACTTTGTGTGCCACGCATTTGCGAATGAAGGTGGGTGGATATTGGTTCTTGGCAAAGAATTTGTGTGGGCGTCAGTCCAGCAGTCCCTAGTAGCAATACGTACAAACGGCAAGGGCTACACATTCGACTAGAATAGCACAACAATAATAGGACAGGGCAAGCAGACGACAGCCAGACAATTCCTGGAAGCAGGGCACTCATCCACGGATTCCATCCGTTGGACCCAATCTGCAATCCCAACAAACGGAAGCAGCGGGAATGAAAACAAACGAATTCGTACCAAAACATGAGAGCAGCGCTTCACAGTAACCTCTGCAGCGCTGAGAATGTCACCCAGAAAAGGAGGAAAAGTCTGCAAACCATCTTCCTAGCGTCACCGAACTTTTCAAAAGGAACTCCAGAAGCATCCGAACTTCACATCTTTCTGCTCCAAAACACTCTGTTTTTCCACAACAGAGAATTGCACACTCAACTACCGCGTGGAAGAAGAGAATTGCAGCCCCTACACGACCAAGGGCGGCAGTAAGAGCGAGGGGAAACAGCTGCCACTGTCATTCCACAGCTACAAACGCTCTCTTTGAAAGGTACATTATCGCATGAATGTCAGGACAGCACTAGAATATGGGAACTAAACAGCCTGCGCTGTGTATTCATATTCTGGACAATGTGAGTTGTTCACAGTTTTCCCTGAAAGTGAGTGGACGTCGTTATTTCACCGCTGTTGTGAAGCCAGATCCTGCACTGAATCTGCTCCCTCGTTTTTTGTTGTTGTGGCTAAAAGGTGGGCAATCGCAACGTGAAACTTTGTTATATTTCTCTCATTTCCTTCATTACTGTCCCAGTGAGGGAGGCTGGAGATTGGCTCGCTCGATCAGATGGAGGCACCAGCCCATTGTTGACCTAATTTAATCGAGAATATAATTGGTCATATTCACTTTGAATGGTACATTTTTCTGTTTTGTTTAATGTTACTTGAGCACTTTCTGTTACTTGGCAATGCACTAAATCTCTAGAATGTCGGGAAGCTCCTTTTGGATTTGCTTCAGTGTTATTTGTGTGAGCAGTTCTTGACATACATGTCTCGCACTGCCCCACAGACAGAAGTAATGAGTTTGTGTGTCTGATAATGACTCTGCCTTTTGAGTTTTGCACGTGGTCCACGTTAAGAGCTGTCAGTTTTTAGATTCACTGGAGAGTTAAGGGGATAACACGATTTGTGAGTTTTTTTTAGTCAACGAAATTATTTGATGGAGAACTTGGGAATGTATCAAGGAGAATGGTCATTATCTGTAAATGTCTGGAAAACATTCCTCTCTGTGTCATTTCAAAACATTACGCCTCAAGAAAAAAATAAAATTCAAACACGCTGATTTAGGAACAAACAGCATGCGTTTTTGCAAGTGGTCTATTCAAACTGTTGTCAGGTACTGGAGTGTCACAGAATTACCGAGCACGGAAGCAAACCTTCCTATCCACCTTGCACCTGTTGAACAGATGACCGTAACTAATCTAAACATATTTGCCAATATTTGTCCCTTATCTCTCCGAACAATTCCTGTCTGCATACCCATTTAGATGCCTTTGAAGTGTTGTGAGTGCACCAAACTCTGCCACTAAATGTGGCAATTTATTCCACACGCACAAAAATGTCTGTATTAAAAACAAGTGTCGCTCACGTCCCTTTCAAATTATACTGCTCTCACATTAAACCTATGCTATCTCACTGTAAACTCATGTGACTTCTGAAAAAGTGTAGATTGACTATGTTCTCTGTTCGTCTACCTCATGATTTTTTAAATTTTTCCAGAACATCCCTCAGGCCTGAAGCTTCGGGGAAAACTGTCGAAGAATATTCAGCTTCTCAATAATGTCCACAACGTGCAAACCTTTCAAATCGTTGTAAATATTTTTAAAAATTATTTTAAGGTATTCATAGAAAGTGCCAGGGGAAATTGCCTGAAGTGAAGCGATACTGAAAGATTAGTCTTGACATGTTTGGCCCTTAGTTATCGTCAGGGAGCGTCGCCGAGTGGTTTAATGTAGGTAAGAGCAATGAATACAGATGCTGAAGACCAGATTCAGGATTAGTGGTGCTGAAGAGCGCTGCAGTACAGGCAGCGTCCGAGGAGAAGTAAAATCGACGTTTCGGGCGAAACCCTGTATTCCTGATGAAGGGCTTTTGCCTTAAACGTCGATATTACTGCTCCTCGGATGCTGCCTGAACTGCTGTACTCTTCCAGCACCACTAATCCAGAGAGTTTTAATATGCTGGGTTTAGGATCCAGTCTCTATTGCGTCGTGGGTTTGAAACCCAACTTTGCAATTGAACCACTGCAGGAAGCTTTTTGTGACAGAACTACACAGGTCCTGATATTGCTTTGTGGGTGTGTTTGTTACTCCTCGGGTCTCTCACCCTCTCTGCGATAAACACGGGAACATGAGCAACTGATTCTTAAAATAATGAGAACTACTGCTGTCCACATCCTCTCGAGCACTGTGCGTTTGGATGGGTACAAGCACAATTTTGCTGCCAGTTGCTATGTCTCAAATGGTCAGAGCATTTGGCTGAAATGTTGGTTGTCCTAGCCCAAAAAGAGCACAGAGCCTCAAATATTTCACATCAAGTATTGAGATCGACCATACACTGACAATACAACCACGAGAACTCATCCATGATTGACCCTGAGTCCTCAATGAGTGAGATGGTCACGTGCAGCAAAATGTGACCCCACTCTCTACAAGCCCCTGCTGCCAACACAAAGGGGCCACTGCAGTTTCAATCAGCGGCTTCCTGCCCAGCCCTGGGACACAACTCATGGAAACTCCTTCCTCAGGAACGGCTGTTACCGTGTGAAAGGGTAAAAAAATCTAATTCAAATTGGAAATGTCTTCAGAAGATTGTTCCTGTTTTTAAAATAAATTATAATCAGAATTCCTTTCTCGAATATTAGAAGTGGTAAACTTTGTAGGCAGGTAGAACAAAGAAAGTTGATTGTGAGGACTCTGTCTCTTCAGCAGATGGGATTCCCTCCACTCTTATCAGAAATGATTTGGTTTCCTGAGATTTTTTCCCGATTGATTTGCAGTCTGCCAGAGTGCCTGGGAATCACTTCGGCGACCTAAGGATCAGGGTCAAAATATGAAAATATTAACAGAGAATCGAAAATCCCGGGGCAAGGCCTAAATGGATTGTCATGGTCTGAAGGAATAAATCTGAGAATTGAAAGACTTGGATAATGTTATTTGCAATGGGGAGGAATGAACTGTACTGCAGGTGCAAGAGACAAGGTTATCGGTTCGGCCGAATATGTTATAAAAGATGTCCCTTCCAAAACGTGAGGTTCCATTCCAAACGTGCCCCAACCAAAATGTCCAGAGTCGTCGAATGCGAATGGCCACATGACAGTGACAGCTGCATGTCAAATGGTGCTTCAATAGAATTAACTGAATGAGAATGCCCAGATGGAAACCGAATGGAACTCTCCCTGAAATTTTCCCAATTCACTCGGTAAATGATGCTGTTGTGTACCCACATGTATTTACGTAATGAACAGCTTATTGTCAGTAACAGGGGTGGGGGTGATGCAGGATTGTGAGGTCTCCGTGTGGGTCAGAAGTGATTTGTTCGAATAGAGAATTCAAACGTCCACAGAGCGGACATAGCTGATTGATCCAGGATCAGACTTTTCCCTTCTGTTTCAGTACCAACAAAAGAAATTGCAGGAAAATCTCAGCAGGTCTGGTAGAATCTTGGAATGGAAAACCGAGTTAAGTCTTCCAGACCAGTGACACTTCTTACTCCATGTCCATTTCCGTCTACCTATTTTATTGAATATCTCCTCACTCCCAACTTTATACTCAGTTTCTCTTTTATTACTCCGTCTCCAAACATTCTCCCAGTCTCAACATTTAATCGCAGGACTGTTCCATCCCTCACCTCACCGAGTTATGAGATGAGGACTTCGAAATGCACGATTAACTCTGTTTCTATTTCCTTAGATACTGGATGGTCAGAGGCCAGAAGGCATCGGAGGACAGTTAGAGCTTTCAGCCCATCTGGTCAGCCTATCTGGTCATTCGATCATGACTCATATCGTTCCCAAACCAATTTTCAGCCTTCTATCTGTGACACTTATCTCCCCTGAATTTAGGATCCAGTCTTTTTCCCAGAGTGTGAATGAAACTGTCCCAACCGTCTCCACATCTGCTGGCAGCTGTTACACCGTATCTGTGTGTGATCGAGCTCAATTTCAGTCCCACACAGCAAACACGTCTGCTCTGAGCAATGCAATCCCCGCTTCATCACAGATCGATCGGGTCTCTGACCCCACGATTTTTCTGCGAGGCAGTAGTTAGATGCTTCACCACCCACGGCAAGGACCGGTGCTTCAAAATGTGGGGACAAACAACGATAGGCACAAGGGTTTGTACAGGTTAGGTCGAAAGGATTATTGTCAACTTCAGTGGAGTCCCTGCTACAGAGTCTGGGTTTGAATCGCCAAGGCCTGGATAAAATTCCAAGTCAGGAAATGAAGATTTATTTCTCTTCTTGTGGCCACTCTGAATGAAAACCATTTTCTGCTTCAACAGAGAGCACAGACCCGGTTCTGCCAGAAGGAATCCAGTGGTTGATTGCATCCAACTGGAATCATAGAGTCACAGAGATGGACTGCAGGGAAACAGACCCTTCATTCAAACCTGTCCATGCGGACCGGAAATCCCAACCCAATTTGTTCACTCTTGCCAGCACACGGCCCATATCCCTCCAAACCCTTCCTACTCATATATGATTTCAAATGCCTCTTAAATGTTGCAATTGTACAAGCCTCCACCACATCCTCTGGCAGCCATGGCAGCACATACACCGAATAAATTGTCACTGCAAATCCCCTCTAAGGATCTCGCCTTTCTGAGCTGAAACTATCTCGCTGTTCATTCAATGTCGCTATGTCTAATTCTTGGAACTCCCTCCCTATCGACATCATGGCTGTAACACTGTGTTGAGCACTTCGAGGACGAAGTAAAGTAACTTACCATCTTAATCTCTTGAGTAATTATGGTTGGGCAGTGAAGCCTATCCCAAAGATTGACGTGCATTCTCCAGAATTTCGTTTGAAAAAACTGCAGTTTTCAAGTGGACATCCGAAAGTGGTCCGGAACAAAAGTAAAGTTTCGAAGGGAAAGTAGGATAAACTGAAACTCAATGATGACTGAGTTGAATGAGGCAGAAAGTGAGTGAGGAGCTGTTGGTACAAGGATCAATGTCAGTGCTAATGGTTTAGCCCTTACTGCCCACTGTTAACACCAACTCAAACACCACTCCTGGTAAATTCACCACAATTACCCTGGTCTCTTGGTATGAGTTTCCCTCTGTGCAAATTCAGGCTGTAAATCGGTCCCGAGAGGATGAACGCATACTGTTTATCCGGTCAGGTTAAAGAGGTGAAGGCATCTGTTTGAAATCAAAGCAAGAAGAGATTGCCTCTTCCTGTACATTTTCAGTGGACAGTCACCAGCTGTGAACTTCTTTCCTGCACAAACGGGCGTTGATATAAATTCTTATCGAGCAGCTTTATTACAGAAAGGTGGTCCGATTAACTGTGATCAAATACTTCATTAAATGTCCTTATTGATTTGAAGAACCGTGTCTGTGGTTTCCTCAGTTAAAGCATATGGTAATAAACAGACGTTAATGGTGTCACATGCTGTCAAATGTTCTGTATATTGAAAGTTCATTGTTTAAACTTCTTGGAAAAGCCGTATTGTTTATCCAACATCGCGAAAGTGACGGCTCAGCATGCTTCTTGTGTTTGAGCTCAGACCGTTATTATTTCGTGCTCCCTCGCCCTACCACCTGATGTGGACCCATTAGTCTATGTTCTATCCTGCTAAATCAACGCAGACTTCTTTTTACTCTGTTCGACAAGGATTTGTCTATCTCTTCTACTATTATTGTCCATCCGTCTTTTCTAGTTTTTTGGGAATAATGAAGAGACGCAGGAGACACTGCAGACTTGCGGGACAATGTTGTAGTAATAACACATCCAATGAGATAATGGCTCTCATTGTCTGCTGTCACCATTCATTGATTTTCGGCAAACGGCAATGGCAACATAGAAATCCGATAATTGGAGTGAAACTGCTTTTTTTTCTGGTCTATTACGAATACTATTTAGAATTGTAAAAGTTCATAACGTTTTGAGTGAACAAATGTCACCTGATCTCAGACCTAAGTAACACAGACATTACTTGGAGACTGTGAGCCCAGTTCTACACACTCTGGCCGGGGGTGGGGGGTTGGGGGGAGGGGTGGGGGGAGGCGGAAAAAGCCATGGAACAGCCTCCGATGTTAACACTTTTCCAAGAGTAGAAATGAAAAATGAGGGATATTGACAGACAGAGAGTGGGAGAATGTAGAAGAGAGTGAGATGGTACAGAGAGACAGAGACACAAACAGAAATTCTCCATTCACCATGGCTGCTCATCCACATAAAGGAGAAGAAAAAGGTAATGAAGGCCAGCCTTTCACCAACTCAGGGCAACAGCAACAGCATAACAGCCGATAAAGGAATTTTGCATTTTTACAGATGACGTCTGTCAGCTAATGAGAGATTCTGGTAAGTATGCTCTTTCGCGAAGTGAAATTGACAATTACCCAGGCAATAAAACAATAAAAATTATAAGTAGCCTGAATCTTTGGTATGAAACAATAAATCTCTTTGTCTCCACAGATGCTGTCAGGCCTGCAGAGTTTCTCTGTCAATTCCTGTTGTTGATTCAGATTTCCAGGATTCACACTTCTTTGTTTTATGCTAGTCTGAATCCTGTTTGTGACAATACTGAATTAATTGCCAGTTCCATACAAATTCCCTGCTTTTGGAAGGTTGTCAACAACATAAACGGTCAGAGGAAATCCCCCATTGCTACAGCAGTGAGACCACTGAGTCCTTAACAGTAGACTTCCACGAAAGTGAAATCTGGCGCTGTATGTTTTCTCAATGAATCCACTTTTACTTTTTTTCATTTGTGATCATTTTAGCTGCACATTCAGTTTATTTCTTTCTTCCATTTCTGTCAGCTTGGAAAAGGCCTTTCCGCCCATCTGCAGTGCGGGTCATTGGACATTCATCTTTTCGAGTCCAGGAGCTACTATTTCTTGGAGGACGTTCTGCACTGCATCTCGGGTGGGGTGTGTGCGAGGCTGTACCACTATATTCACCTGTCTATAGATATAGTAGAAGGGTCTATCTATTCCACACCACCAGGCTTCCTCATCGCTCTTCTGATTCTTTGTTATTATTACCCTTGCCATGGCACCTCATTCTTTGATAAGAGGAAACCGATATCCCGTGTCAGGTGTACCTGTAGCCGTGATGGATACTACTCAGTGCCAGTAACTGGGTACACAAGGATCTCTGTGTAAATATTTGTTGCCTTATTTATAGTTGTCCTGGTTACCAAACGGCCATGGGTGGCATGTAAAGGTCAACTTAACATCCTTGGTTAAGATTACCGTCTGCTGTTGTATCCCAGACACCCCTGCCTTCACGACTCGTCCTGCCATGCAGCCCCATATTTCTATGAGTCTTCTCATCATTACTTACACTTATTTGGATCCGGTGTTGTCCAAAGTCTCCTCAAGGTCACCTACACGTTTGCAACGGCTGGCGTGTATCAACGTGGCTCTTTCAGCGATCTTAACAGCTGTCCGTGTTGTAGGGAGCCCTTGGAACGGGCCCAGCCAGCTCTTCGCCTTCATGCTTTTGCTCCTGAAGTCTTTCACCACTATCCAGGCTTCAGTTTCTCGATTGTGCATCTTCCCTTCTGCTGATTGGGGTCGTGCTGCCCTTATTTTGATTTTGTATTTGAGACAGATGTGTGGAGAGATTTATACCGTAACATAATATCTCGTCCTCACAGTGGTCTGTTATCTGTTTTACAATTGGTCTTGGCCAATTCCCGTATTGGGCCACCTTCCAAACAAAATCTCAAACGTCCTAATATTTACTCTTTCTCTCCTTCATATACATTAGCACAATTGGAAATGCCTTTGTCCAGTTCACCTCTAGTTCCTCACAAAATTTTGCCAATTTATTTTTAAGGATAGTTTTTTCTCTTTCCACTGCCCCACCGCTCGCTGGGTGGTAGGCACAATGTTGCCTCACCTTTATTCCCAAGTAATCACTGATCTACAGTAGGGCAATATTTATAAATGGCTTTCCATTGTCGCTGCTTAGCCTTTCAGGGATGCCCCATCTCGGAATTATTTCAGTTAGCAAAGCCTTGGCTACTGCACTGGCATCCTGTTTAGACGTGGGAGCACTTCCACCCCTTGGGAAAACATCAACTATTACCAGACAATGCCTTTTCCCTTCGCTGGGTGTTAGTTCAATAAAATTCTTCTTAAATGTTCAAAGGGTCTTTGGGATTGGGGGTGTTCTGCCTGATTCATTTGTATTCCCCTCCCCACATTATTAGTGGCACAGATAACACATTATTCACATTATTTTTATGAGTAATGAGTAAATCCCTTTCTCTACCAGCGTGCTGAAATATTGTCGTACATCCCCACTTTTGACACATGGTCCTTACCGTGTGTTACTTTAGCATTGAAAAGGAATAAAGATCGTGGTAGACAGGGTTTTTCACTGGGGCCACACCACACGCATTCCCTCATTCTGCACCCTGCCATTGTCCATTCACGCTTCTCCTTCGATGTGGCCTGACACTGTAATTCCCATAAGTCTGCTTTGGATTACAAATATTTGACATACACATGTCAAACTCATCACTTAGCGGCTGATTGGTTGCCGTCCTTGCCGCTCAGCCTACATTTCCATTGCCTTGAGAAATTGAATCATAATTTTTCCTGTGGGCTTCACATGTACATACAGTGATTGATTTAGGCAATCGGACTGTTTCAAGAGGTCAGAGATCACGCCATATTATGTGATTGGCTTTCCAGTGGAGGTCAAGAAGCCCTTGTGTTTCCACAGGGATCCAAAATTATATACAACCCCGAATGCATATCTGCTGTCGATGTAAATATTCACTGTTCTTCCTTCGGCCAATTTACATGCCTCAATCAAGGCAATCAGCTCTGCTGCTTGCGCTGACAGATGAGAAGGAAGTGATCCCGCTTTGACTACCTCGTGGGCAGTTGCTACAACATACCAGACACTGGCCTATCTCTTTGATTCTGAATGCTGACCTATCCACAATAAAACGCCGAATCCAGATTCTAAATTGGTGAATCCTGCACGTCTGGACTCGGGCTTCAAATGCCATTAATTACAGCGACACAGTCATGTGGGTGTCCGTCTCCTTCTGTGGGGAGAAGACAAGCAGCATTAAAGACGTTACATCGCTTTATTGTCATGTTCGGCTTCTCCAATAGCATAGCATTGCATGTGAGCCAACGTGCTGCCGACATGTGTGCTGTGTTTTGCTCAGAAAGCAGTAAGGATACTGCATGTGGGACCAGTCGGGTTAATTCAACAAAGCCGACTATGTCCCTGGAAGCTACAACAGCCTTTTCAAATGCAGGCATGACACGGAGGCATTTATGCAATCCTGCCGTTACGGGATCTAAGTTGAGGTGAAAAGTAAGCTACTGACCTCAATTTTCTACACATAATTCTTCATCAGCACAAATGTCATGCAGGCACGCTTCTCATCCACTGTTTGTACAAAAGGCTTGTTTGGATTTGGAATCCCAGTGTCGGTGTAGTTTGGAGTGCCATTTCAATTCAACAAAGGCACTCTGGGCCTCAGGGGTCACTGCAACGGACTCTAGCTCTGCAAACCTGAACCATGAACTAGGTCACTTTTAGGTGCCTAAAGGTTTGCGTAATGCGGGTTAAACATTCTAAGTAGGATCACATGACCAAAAAGGATAGCAATTGTTTCTTCACGTGAGGCTTTGAATTTTGCTGGTTTGCTTGAACTCTGTCTTGACCAATGGCCTTTCGTTGTTCAGATATTAAGTGACCTAAGAACTTCAACTGTTGTTCCACAAGTTGTAGTTTTGTGAGACTAGATGGCAGAGCATCGCAAGACTACCTTTCTCACATTGTTTCTCTGTTGATGCTGCGATTAAGCATTCGTTTACATACTGCAGAAGCGCTGACCCCACCCCCCCCCACACCAATCCCCGTTAAAACAAGAGTCTCCAGACTCCTGTGTAGAGCCTCGTTAATTATGGTGGGGACTCACAGTAATCTTGAAAATGTCACGTGAAAGTATACCATTTGCGTTTGAATGGAAAAGTGAACCAGAATTGACTGTTGGCGTGTAACGGTACACAAAACAAGGCATTTGCTAAATCCATAATAGAGAGTCATTTACGTCCAGTGGAATTTGAGCCAATATAATAAAGGGGTTCGGAACATTTGGGGTGTGCAGAACAACAGCGTTCTTGATAACCTGCAGGTCATGAACAAACCTCCATTCCCCTGATTCACCTGGAATGTTTGCCTTTTTGAACGAAAAAAAATGGGTGTTCTCACCAGTGATTATTCACGGGGGATTATCACTCCAGCCTATCAGAGAGATTCAAAGACTGGGAGTAATTCCTTGCATAGCCTCGGGTTTTAACGGCTCTTTTACTTTGCAAGGACGATACTCAGACTTCGGGGTTATTCTTAAGGATTTGTATGAGCCCCATATCGTGTTTGCCTTTTGTCCTGAAATCAGTTGGGACCTTTCTTAATCTTGGGTCCAAGACATCTACCACAGGATAACGCCAGACGGCACTCCTGCCGGGGATTACCTGGACTGCCCTGTCTGCCTGAGTTAGCCAATTTAGTTTCTTCCTATACGTCCTTATAACTGCATTGAATCAGATACCCACACCCACCCTGAAGATACAATCTTTCGTTTTTTGTGCCTGTCGTACCCATGGTCCCAAATTCTGACACCTGTCGCTGGATGCCTTCTCCAATGATCCGTGAGGAAAAGAGCCTTCCACATTAAAAAAAACAGGATCTATTTACCGTCACAGATACTTAAAAAAGTTTAAAGTGACAGCACATCTGTGATCATTCCAATAAAATTCGCACAATATCAACTGATCTGGTTTAACCAATCTCCTGAACCAATCCTCTCTTATGATTTGTCAGGACCATCGCGGTGTATGTGTGCTGTGCAGTGCAGCATAGCTCCAGCAAGAAAATCGGTGTTAATGGGATTAACATGGCTACTTACTTCCTGGGTGAATGAATCGCTCACGGAACCTATCGCTTTCTGACATGCATCAGGGGTCGTGATTCATATTTTCCAGCCTGCACTGTTAAATCTTCTTTTTGTATTACCTGCAAGCCCGCGGGGTAATTCGCAAATCGGACCCCAGTCTCACTATGAGATCCCGAGACATCAGATTTAAATTACAGAATTCCGATAACAGAAATGAGAATTGGAATGTTTCCCCATTACTGGTTTCGCACAATAGGGGTGTGGTAAATCTCTCTCGTGTCACGACTCCTGATGCGCCCATTAAGTTCAGAAAGCTTCCGTTCATCTTTATTTGTGTCGACTCTCTGAACTGCCTTGATTTATGAACTGAATATGTTGCCCTTGTATCTTCCAAAAAAGTAAGAGGTGCACCTTCCACATATAACATAGATGTAAGCATTGACTTATATGCATCATCGTTGTACTGAAAATATAGTTCACGTTTCGCAAACTCAGTGCTCAGTATAGAGGTGGGACATGTTTCAGTGCCCATAAGGTTAGTAGTAGAGATGAGCATAAGCGAGTATTCGTTGCCAAGCATAAAGCAAAGAGGCTTACCTGTAACTTTGGGGCTGCCCACCTCCACCTCAGCCTTCCTCCATTAGTCACCCTGCTGCCCAGCCTCCAGGGCCGATTGAGGCTGTCTGGGCGTGCACTGCCTCACTCAGTGGTCCATTGCTCTGCAAACAAAACACCCACCAGATTTACCTCTGCCAGCCCTTCTTTTCACGCAGCACCTCCTTCCAATGGCTGGACGACCATTTGCATCATAGTAAGATGAGCTTTAAGTGTTTTCTTTTGCATCTTTAATTTCCGTTTATCCATCTCTTGGGCCAGAAAGTTTTCAGCATGTAGCGCGTGAAGTTCAATCAAATTCAGGTTTCCCGTGTCCCAGGTAATACATTGGCAAGACGCCTCATGTAATGGGCGCCTGATATCTTTTACATATTCCCTTTAAAGTTCAATTCGCTTCTTCTTATCAACACTTCAAGGTCAGTGGCCTGAAACATTCGAGTTCCTTTCCAGATATGGAGTTGTTTTTTTCTAATTCCTTGGCTGCTGATATGGTAGTTTTCTGGCCTTGTAAGTCTGCTATTAGTTCGGTTTAAATATACATAGATTTTCGTTCTGTCTGCAACACTTGCCCTGTGCAAAGTCAGGCCCTTACTTTTTTTGTTTCCCTGTGCATTTATTGGTTTCAAAAGAAATGTTAACTTTCCATTGCAATGGACATCACATTATTTTCACAGGTCGATGCAACATCGAGGGCCGAAGTGCCTGTACTCCACTGTAACGTTCTATGTTGTAAGATACATTTCCTGCTAGTTTCCGATGTCTCTCCTCACTGTGGAAACTTCCAGATACATCTTCCAGTGATTTGTCTGCACTTCATTCAATCCAGAAAACTGTCGTTCCTGCTGAGAATGTGATCTCTCTACAATGGAGAGAAGAAAACAGAGTCGATGACAAAGCTGAGATCACTTAAGTTCTGTCCAGAATCAATAAAAATTACCCCAGTCTTTCAGTGTCCTGCCACTTTAAGATTGCATTGTGTACCCAATCCATCATACCAGTCTCTGGTCTACTGCAGTTCTTCTTCAAGGCACAGCGCAAGCTGGAAGATCAGGCAACTCATTTTCTACTGAAAGACCATGCAGACTTCAGGCCCCAACATCGAGTTCAATCATTTTGGATCCTGTCCGCCCTCTTCCACATTTTTCACCCACCCATACCATCCCATCAGTTCCGAACACGAATCATTGGACTTGAAGCGTTCACTGTCCTTTCTCATCATAGATGGACAAGAGCTGCTGATTTTGATCAGACATTTTGGCATTTCTTCAAAGAGCATTTCTTTTTCCGTTGTAATCGCAAGACTGCAGGAACCGTCTGATTGCAGGAGGAGAAGTTCACAGGAGATGAAAATAATGCCAAGGGCTGGACCATTCCCATTGTGAAGGTAGATGAGCTCAGCTGGGGCTGTGTAACTAAGCACAGAGAAGGCTGAGAGAGAAACTGATTAGCATGCACATATTATGAAGAGGATAGATATGTATGACAGGAATAAGGCTTTTCGGGAAGGAATAATAACCATTGACATAGATGAAAAGCAGGAGAAAAGCGGTGTAGAGGAGATTTAGGAAGAACGTTTTCACCTATAGAGTGTTGTTCATCTGGAATTTCTTATTTGAACGTGTGGTAATGCTAAGTGTTATGAGGACATTTCAGCAGTATGTAGCCGAACACTTAAAGATCCAGAGCACACGTGCATAAGTACCAGATACTGGAAAGTGTGACGAGGTCAGACAGACATGAGATGGGTGTCCCGAACGAAATCATTCTAAGGCAAACTATTGTGGTGAAAACTGGGTGAGGCCGCGACTGTGTGGTGCAATGGAAAGCGCGTTGAATTTCTACGCCTTTCTTAAGACTGCCATTCAAAAGTTGTGGATGCAACTGTCATCAGAGTCGAGTTTTAGTTTATGGTTTGAAAGGTGTTCAGACCAGACTCGGCTGCTCATCTGCAAAACCTATAACATTCATGCAGAAACCCAACTGTCTCGAAATGCAACATTTTCCTCACAGTGATGAATAACTTTGAACTTTAGTTATGGTAGAGATCGATAAATATGTGTTAGCCACTTGGCAACACGATGATATGGATACGCTGGAAAAAGACATAAAAGTGCGGTGTGAGCTATGATGGTATAGAATGGCGTGGCGAGGCAGGAGCGGTGTTAAAAATGGCCTACTTCTGCTCATTTCTGCTTGAGTCTTTTCTGGCCCAGGTTTTTAAACAATCACAATGAGAACAATTTGAATCTACACCAATTAATATTTTCTGTCACACCTCCACTTCGTTTCCCTCCAAGTTGGAATAGATAGCTCCTGTTTCAGCTTTCGGTCAGACAGTGGAGGATTCTCACAAGTTCTCTGTCAGGCTGAGCATCCCTTCATATAGGTTTCCAAGTGGACACATGGAGCAAGCGATTACATGGATGCTGGGGATTGAAGGACAGATTCCCCTCTTGCTGGGCTAGAATTCTGGCCAAGGTAATGAACGTGAATTTCTGACATTTTGAAGCTTACTCTGGATTCTTGCGACTTTACTAATTAAACTAAAATTCAATTTGCCCTTGCATAATATGATTAATTTTTCACTATTTATAAAAAACCATCCCGCGTGCGCTTGGATGTAGTAATGCAGAAGATTGTTGACGTTGTGTACAGTGTGGGTCATTGTGCCGTATGAACATTCCAAAGGATGCTGGTGAAGTACCAGTGAATCCAATTCTCTGGCGAATTGATACCGAGAGAAGAAAAATCCCAGTACAGTAGCGACATAACATTGCCTCTGATCAACGCAGGAAGCCACGGTAAACGAACACAGAATTCAATTCTGCCTATTTTCACCACATTTTACTATTCATTTTCCTGAACCTGATGCTCCATAATCGATGATCCATCATCAGTATAACCTCCTCTGCGCTGTGTTTCATTTCAGATCTTCAGCAAAAAAGGAGTAATTGGTTTGAGGGGCCCAGTGGTAAGATCAGTAGCCATTGGTAATCAGGACACGGCAGCTCCAGTGGTGCAATTCGTCAATTTGATGTAATTGCACCACAGACTGGAAGTGCGTAAGGTGCCAAAGTTGCACATTCGGTTCTCGCCAGGTGGTGGTTTTACTGATAGTGACCAGAGATGATTGCAACTTCAAGCTGAAGAACAGTTCAAACACCGAATATTACACCGCAATAAAGTTCATTTTGGCCCTAACGTTGCATCGACCTGTGATACCAATCTGACTAGTATTTTACCATCATAATCCGCAAGTTTATACAATCACCATTTCATTGCCCTGAAAGTTGATGAGTCGACGAGTGTTGAAGGCAAGGCGTTCAGCACCCTTACTACTCACTGATAAAGGAAACTACCTCAGTATCTATCACCCCCAATTTACATCGATGTGCCCTTGTGCCAAAATTATCATTTGAAGAAAAATGCCTTCACTGTCCACCTTATGGCAACCTCTGATCATCTTCTATGTCTCTCTAAATTCACCCCTCAAACTTCTTGTCGCTATCAAAAACCGCCTCAAGTCCCTCAACCTTTCCTCGCAAGACCATCTCTCCATAGAAGGCAACATCCTAGAAAATGTCCCCTGCAGCCTTTCCAATGCTTTCACATCCATCGTATAATGTGGTGACCAGAAATGCACGCAGGTCTACGAGTGCGGCCAGACCAGTTAATGTCTGGAGCTGCAAAGTGATAATTTCACTCTGAAACTGAATCACTCTCCCAAGAAAAACTAACACACAGCACTCCTTGCAAACAAACCTGTCAGCTTGGTGGTAACTTTCCGAATTTGAGGTACATGGGCACCGAGATTGCTCTGCACATCTACACTTCCAAGAATATAACAATTAACCAAGAACACTTTATTCTGACCGCTATGATGTCGATTCGAGCCGAGATCGCTGCAATAACAACGCAGAATATGGACTACTAAACGGTTACAGCATTCCACAGGCCACACTTGTAAACTACAACCAGTATGGTAGCAGAGGGAATGTCAGGCAGAATGTACGATATCAGGACTTGGCGACAGGCATGTGGAAACGCAGAATGAACCGGATCTTTAACTTTAGCATCCCCAGAGACTGTGGAGGTTCCATGAATGAGAGTACTGGAGAATGGGATTAATGAAACTCTCCAAACTCTCGGGAGAGTGCAGAACATTGTTGAAACGTATGCTTCAAAAGTATTATAGTTGAACATCGGCTACTTCATCGCTGTGCCCACACAAGGCAGGACCAACTGCTGCAGGCAATCACACATCATCCCAGTTCCAGACCCGGAATCAGAGAAACTGTAGTTCATATTCTGCATTGTGATTGCAGCGACCTCGGCTCGAATCGACATCATGGCGGGCAGTTCATTCAAAGTTTTACTTTTGGTGAAACACGGTCAGAAATAAATAATTTTTAAATGATAATATTTTCTGAGGCGATGATCTGTTTTCCATCGAATTTTGTTCTCTGATGTTTCTGCGTTTTATGTATCAGGATTTAAACCCAAAAGATCTCAAAGATGTCTCTCCCTCGCACTCTCCCGAACTCTCTTTTCCGTCCCTCGTCCCATTTGACTAAGGCTTTGCACAATCAAACATAAACTTTCACTTTGAATCATTCACGAAGATCCAATTGTAAACTGGGATGGAATGACGGGAGAGAGGCGCGTGTATTTCCGAGGTTGGGACATCTCCTGGTCAAAAGCGGGGCGGAAGGGAATACTTGACCACATTTACAATATTATGACCATAAACAGTACATGTTGCTGAGACAGCCGATTGGCGCATCTAAAGCGTGTGGAGATTTTAACTTTGGGGTGGCAAGGTTCGAAATTTCATTTTCCTGTTTGGATCAGTGGTTTTGACATTGTAATCTGCTTTTGTTCGCATCAGCTCAGAATCAGCTTCTTGTTCCCAATAAATACTGCAACCTGGAGAAGGTGGTGTTGTGGTTATACAATAAATTAGTAATCCTTGGGGACTCAGACACGGAACTGGTAATGTTAGAGTTCGACGAATAAAACCTGGAATGGAAGCTTGACCTCAGGAACAGAGAACATGTCCTTAATCTCCTGCAATCCCAATCATGCATGACTCTTATGCAGGGGATGCTACCATCTTTACCCAATCCTGCCTACTTGTGACTCCAGGACCTGAACAACATAGCTGACCCTTAATCCGAGAATGACGACCATGTGGGAAAGCAGGCCATTCGGCCCTTCCAGTCGACACCATCCCTCCGACGCACATCCTTGCAGACTCACACTCCATATCTATTCCGTTCCCCTTCATTTCCCATGGCTGATCCCAGTAACCTGCACACCTTCAGTCTGTGGGAGGAAACTCACACAATCAAACAGAGAATGTGCAAACTGCACACAGTCACACGAGACTGGGATCGAAACCATGTCTCTAGTGCAGCGAGACAGCAGCGAATCAGAAAGAACAACATATGTTGTCCTGACCAGCGGCATCCACACCCTATGGGTATATCAGGAAGCATAAAAACACGTTCACAACATGGACAACGGGACTTGCGTCTGCGTGGATTTTATTTGAACCAATCGTTCATCCTGTAAGATACAATGACACCGATATCACAGAGAAACCAGCGTAATGCGGGATACAATTACCTGCTGTAGTAGAAACTCATCTACTCAGTCAAACTGAGGACAGAATATTCAACAACCCCTTGTGTGGGACGGGCTCAATAAGCAGAAGAACCTCGAGATTTACCAGCAAGATTACATATCCCAGAAGGAGATCAACTAACGTGTCAACGCTGCTGTTAATCCAAACCAGCTGCCAGTTTCATAGCGTCAAAGTCATAGACTCACACAGCATGAAAATAGGCCTTTCAGTCCTACAAGCTCATACTGAACATAATGCCAAACTAAACGAGTCGCATCTGATGGCTCTTGTAACTGCTGATGGTTAATAATGCCCTTGTGATATTGTTAATATGAATGTCCAGATATAATTCTGTGGACATGGGTTCAAACCCTGGCATGGCAGATGCTGGAATTTTATTTAAACAAATACCTAGAATCTAATGATGATGTTGAATCAGTTGTTGTAGGTCTGATTCACTAATGCCTGATATGGAAGGAAACTGCCATACCTATCTGGTCTGGCTGCTATGTGACTCCAGATCCATAATATCGTGGTTGATTCTGATCTTCCCTCTGGGCAATAAATTATGTACTAGACATGAATGAATAGCTTTTGTTAATCCCACTGATACTTTCCAACTCATTTATCGATCCAAATATCCTGTAAATATTGTAAATGTACTTTCATTCATCACTGCCTCAGGAAGTGAATTGCAGACATCAACCATCCTCTGTTTTAAAAAGCCTCTAATGTCTTTTTTTAAATCCCTCTTTTCACTTCGAACATTTGCCCTCTCGTATTGAAATGCCCCTCCTTGGAGAAAAGACAGTTACAGTTAACTCCAGCCGAACTCTCAATAATTTATACATTTCTATCAGGTCGCCTTTCAAATTCCAGTGCTCGAGTGAAAATATTCTCAGCCTATCCAGCCTTTCGTTATAACTCAAACCTTCCCCACTAGCCATACGCTGGTATCCCTGTTCTAAACCTACTCCAGCTGAATAATTTCTTTGCTATTACTGGGCGACAAGAACTGGACAGTTTTCCAGAAGACGCATCACCCAATATCCTATTCAACTTCAACATAACGTACCAACTGCGACACTCAAAGGACTGAGAAACGAAGGCAAGATGACATTTTTTTTTAACCATTCTGTCTATATATGAAGCAAATTAAAATGAATTATGTACTTGCATTCCTGGCCTCGGTGTTCCACAACAGATGCAATGACCCATCATTAATTGTATAAGCCCTACTAATATTTGATTTAGCAAAATGCAATACCTTCCATTTATCCAGATTGAACTTCATGTGACATTTTTCAGCCGAAAGACGCAATGGATTAAGATCCTTCTGGAATCTTAGATCACCTTCTTTGCAGTCTCCAATTCTGCTGTCTTTTGCAAGCTTATGAACCATGGCTTCTATGAGTTCTGTTGTTTTCTCATACAGGTCAACGATTTTTAATTATTTGTCGTGGCCATCATTTAGCTCCTTGCAAATCTGGTAACAATTCTTCATGTCGTTAACCATGAGGAAGAGAGCCATAGACTGCAGGGAGATTGGAAACAATTGGCAAGAAAATGTGCTGAAAGGAATTCAATCCAGTGAAGTGGGTGATAATGAATTTGGGGAGGATTAATGATATAAGTGTGAATACTGAGTGGTTTAAAGTAATAAAAGAGAAATTGGAGTAGACATTCACGAATGTTTGAAGGTGATTGGACAAGGGATCAAGTGGTCTCGTGGGGTTGGAGATACTTTCTGTTCTTGACCGCAGGTGGGAATATAAGAGCAGGGAAACGATGCTGGAACTTTAGCAACGGTCTATTCAAGATCAGTAGACAGGGGAATCAGATGGACGGAAGTGCGTACTGCAGGTGCTGGAAATCAGAATCAAGATTAGAGTGGTGCTAAAGAAGCACAGCAGGTCAGGCAGCATCCGACTCGCAGAAAAAAATAACTTTTCGGCAAACGCCCTTCATCAGGAAAAAAGCTGGGAGCCTCGTGGGTGGAGCGATAAACGGGAGAAATGGGTCTGGGACGAATTTAGCTGAGAGTGCAAGAGGTGGACAGAGATGGGGTTAAAGGTGATAGGTCGGAGACGAGGTTGGAGCGGATTGGTGGAAAGGAAGATTGACAGGTGGGACAGTTCAGTAGGATGGTGCCAAATTAAAAAATTGGATCACGGATAAGGTGGCCGTGGGGAGATGAGGAAACTGGTGAAGACCACGAAGATGCCCTTGTGTTGAGGGTCGCAAGGTGGAAGATCTGGCGTCTAGTGGTGAGGGAATGGCGGTGGAGGAGACCCAGGAACTGCATGTGCTTGGGAGAGTCGGGGGACGTGGAAACTGATGTTTTTAGTCATGTGGCGTTGGAGTTGAATGTTGCAGGTTACCTGGAAATGTTCTCTGAAGCTCTCTCCGAGAATGTGTCTGTTGGCCCCAGTGTAGAGGAGACCACATCGCGAGCAACAGATGCAATAAATGACATGTGTGGAAGTGCACATGCACATTTGATGGATGTGGAAGGCTCATTGGAGCCTTGGAAGGATGTGAGAGGGAAGATGTGGGTGCAGGTTTTACAATTCCTGTGGTGGCAGGGGAAGGTGCCGTGAGGGGAGGGTGCGTCATTGAAGGGCGTGGACTTGACTCGGTAATCGTGGAGGAAACAGTCTTTGTGAAAACTGGATAGGGGTGGGGAGGGAAATATAAATTTCCCTGTCACTGCAAAACCTGCGCCCACATCTACCTCCTCACCTCTGTCCAAGGCTCTAATGGAGGCTTCCACATCCATCAAAATTTCTCCTGCACTTCCACACATGTGATGTCTTGTATACATTCTTGCCGATGCGGTCTCCTCTAAGTTGGAGAGAGGAGATGTGTTCTCACACAACATTTCAGAGAATATTTCTAGGATACCCGCAAGAATCAACCCCAGTGCCCCATAGCCAAACCTTTCAATTATCCCTCCCACTCTCCCGAGGACATGCAGGTCCTCTTGTATCGCCACTGACTCACGACCCGATGCCTGGAGGAAGAAAGCCTCATCATCAGCCTCGGGACCCTTCAACCCCATTGCATCAATTTGGACTTCACCCGTTGACTCATTTCCCCTCCCCCTACCTTACCCGAGTTCCCACCTTCCAGCTCAACACCGTCCGCCTGACTTGTCCCACCTGTGTATATTCATTCCCACCTATCCACTCCACCTACTTCTCTGACATTTCATGTTCACCCCCCCGCCTGCATCCACTTACAGCACTCTCAGCTACCTTCTCCCCAGCCCCACCCCCTTCCCATTTATCTCTCCATCCCATGTGCTCCCAGTTCATTCCTAATGAAGGGCTTTTGCCTGAAACGCCCATTTTTCCTGCTACTCAGATGCTGCCGGACCTGCTGTGCTTTTCCAACACCACTCTAATCTTGAGCGGAGTCAGTTGATTGAGAGGGTTTTCGGATATTTTCTATTTTTGACCACAGGCTGTGGATGATAGCAGCACATTAGCAACCACCAGTTTAGGGAACAGCTAAAGGACTGATCACAAGTCTAGTCACGGCATAAATCAACATTTTTCTTCAAATTGTAAGATAAAAGATGGAAGGCTGAAGTATGCAACTTTGCCCAACAAGACCGTTTCACCAATGAGTTTCTCACTGATTCCTTTCCAAGTCAGGGTGCTGTGGTCCTTGGAGGGTAACTTGAAAATTGTGGCGTTTCAAAGCTGTTGAGCTTTGAAGGTTTTCAAAAATGCCTGAATGACTGACTCCAGTGCATCTTATAGTTGGTGCACTCTGCTGCAATTGCACCTTAGCGGTGAAGGGAATGAATATTGCAGGTATTGAAGAGGGTACACTCAATTGACTGCATTGTCGTGGACGGTGTCCAGTTCCTAAAGTGTTATTGAAGTTACACCAATCTAGCCAAATGGTGAGAGTTATATTCCACGTCTCATTTGTGCCTTGCAAACGATGTAGGATTCACAGAACAATGAGTTTATAATCAAAATATGTCTCAAGAACATGTTATTGTTGTCAAAGTGTTTATGTAGCCAGTTTCTATAAGTTTTTTCCCCGAAATAATAGCTCTGTGGACGATTATACGGGGTAATTTGTTAACAGTAAAGTTATTGAATGTCAATGAGATATGATTAGATTCTCATTAGTCAGAATGACCATTACTCTATTTCGGCCTTGTGTGAACCAATCTGATTCCAGTCACTGTCTGATTTCACGTTCCAATTCCCGTCTGTGCTTGAAATTTCAACCGTTTCTTCGCATAAATGTTCCTCCTGCTGTAATAATATGTAAGGACGCTGCAGGGGACAGCAGAGATTAATGAACATATTGTCAACACTGGAGAAAATGGAGCTTCGTGGAATGATTGGTTAGGCTGGGATTATTCTCCTTGAAACAAAGGAGCCGGAGGGGAGCTCTATAATCACATAGTAACATTTATTAACGTTCAATATTCATGGGATCTTGACAGGGTAGTTACGGGCAGGTGGTTCACCCTCTGGTATGAGGAGAGCACCAGAGGACGTGAACTCAGAATTAGATATTGCCTATTTAATTCAGAAATGAGGAGTAATTTCTTTGCTCAGGGGCCAGTGAATCGGTGGAACTCCTTGCCGAAATTGTTGTTGAGGCTGAGTTGTTGTGTATTGTCAAACTGTGCCAGACAGATATTTAACCAGAAAGATGATGAAGCTTTGTCGAGGCAATGCTGGAGAATGGAGTTGAGGATTATCAGATCAGCCATTAGTTCGTTGAATGGTGGAGCAGACTCGATGGGCTGAAAGGACGATTTGCAATCCTACATCATTTGGTCTAATGCCTTATTTTATTGATACCTTTAGAATTCTGAGGGGATGGGATGAAGTGATAGAAAAGGTTTCTCAAACTGATCAGACAGATCAGGAACTAAGCTCATAAGATCATTAACAGGAAATGTGCTGTTGCCTGGATACAACAAATGGCACTGGGCACACCGCAGATGGGTATGTGCAGAAGTTGTGATTGCTCAAGAAAATTGGTGGATCTAATATTGTTGCCAACTTGGTGATCAAGCTGGATGATGGATCGCGGTATGATTCACACAGCAAAAGGTTGTGAAAGAATGAAATATTCGTTTCATTGGAAAGGTTTTCTGCAGTTCCAATTCAATTGACTGTTTAAAATACTGATCAGAACTTTGTGTGGAGTGTGACATTAAAATTTACAATCCCACTGGATAAACTATTGCACCCAATCTCTCCTTATTTGTTCCCCTTTCATTCGATGTAAATTCATAGAAAGTCGAGATGGAATGAAAGGAGGAAAGAAACGTTTGCACTTCTTTTTCATTATCCCAATGTAACTTACAACAGACTCAAATTGCTTTACTTCGACTTTGATGAGGTATCGATTTATCACAAATCTCCAGTGCAATGAAGGGCAAAAACAAGATTCTCCATCCAAAGTATCCGAAGATGCGAGGCATAAAGGGAAACTACAGCTGCTTATGATGGAAGTAACAGCCAGAGAAGGATTCAAATCCACACATGCGCACTGGAAGAGCAACCCGTCACCTTCACCTCTGGGCAACTTCAGCCCAAGGCAAAGGGGCTCACATGTGACCACATCAAGATCACATATGGTGCCCCGAGGCGACAAGAAATTCCCTGAGCGGAATCGAATTCACACTATTACGTTTCTGCTTTCAGCAGAATAATAATACCAGCAAAATCCAAGGAATTGACCTCGTCCTTGGAAAGAATACCTTGTCCTTGATTTATTTCGAGTCTGAACTGTCTCAGAATGAACCAGCAAACATGAAATTCTCGTCACATTCACACGCACATTTAGTCTCGACGCATAATTTCTTCAGACAGTTTCTCTCTCACGCGAGGAAGTATATACGAAGAGAGAAGTGAAGGTGATGGTTTAGCTCGATGGTCTTTCCTATATGGCTGAACCTGAACTGGGTAAACTTCCCGGAAATGCAGTTTTGTTCGTTTCATTTTATTAATTTTGCTGCAACTACACTCTGTTCATTCCAATGATCGGAAGTGAATTGGATTTATGTGATTGGACCGTTTAATGTTGCATTCAATTTTGCTCCGAATTTATTTCAGCTTAAAGAAAATACTGATGAGAAAAACAGAAGGTTGAACGACAAAACAAGATGTCAGTTTTGATGCTCAGTTACGTTGGCAGATTTCTGTGGGTATCAAATGAACCCAACATCACGGCGATTGCCCTCCCATCTTAAAGCCATGGGATCAAAGCAGGAAATCGATCTCCAAGAGACGGGTCACTTCCTATTCATTATGGAACAGCTTTCCTTGACAATATAGAAAATCTGCTCAGTTCCATTTATAATGTTCATGTGGAATATTAATATAAATCTGTCAAAACTCTGAGATTTTTGGCTGAATCTTACTCAGCTGCATTCGTTTCAGATATTTCTTTGCATCTGAAGTCGTCCAAATTAGACTTTGTTTCCTCGCACCTTCTACCCCCTATACCCTCCTTTACACTTTTACCTGGCCACAGGCTGTCTCTCTCCTGGTGAAACTCACTGCTTCTGTATCTCTAAATGTGCCTTTCCAAATATTTTGGAAACGGATTGTCTGTGTGACAGAAATTTTGCTCCCTTCATTTATTTGTCCTACATCGATTGTTTTGAAATCTTGACTTTCAGAAATTTATGCACTTGAAAGAGTGAATTTACCACATATTTACTCTCTCCAAACCTCAAATACTCTGGAAAACTTCCATTCAGTTTTCCTTGGTTTAGTTTCAAATTTTCCAAAACACAAATAAATAAAACTCCATCCCTACTCAACGCCATCAGCATCTTCTCTAATGTCCTAGCGGCCCAGTAAACGCTGGCAGTGTCATCTCTGATAGAGTCACAGATTCCCTCCAATGCAGAAAGTACAATTAAGCCAATCGAGTCTATAGGGAGACTCTGAACAGCATCTCAACCAGACCTAGCTCCCTTCTCCATCCCCGCAGGCCTCTGGCTTCTGATTTCAAATAAACCTGCTGGAATAAAACCTGCGTTACCCATGGCTAATTCACTTAACTTACTGAATTCACTCCCTGGACACATCAGCGCAGTTTAACAGGCCAACCCACCTAACCTACAGACTTAAGAGCAGTGCGAACCACTGAGCAAATGTACCATCACATTGAACACTATCTGCATCATGTGTAATGGCTTTACACACTGGCAACTCCGCCTAGTGAAAGCAAGCTGCACCCACCAACCCGAATTCAATGCATCCAAACGCGGTTCTGCGCTGTACAACCTCAGTAGTTCTGATGGAAATGTTGCTGCACTCAGATCTGAATGGGTTTATTCTGTTTTCTTCCTCAGATTCCTGCTTTAAATAAAAACATCAGTCAGGAACAACTCTATATAATGGTTTTCATTGCAACACAAACACAATGTGCAGTTGGCTGAAGTGACGTGTTTGCACTTTCACTGGCCCTCTGTCTCCCCAGGAGCTGCAGTCCTTCCCAAGCTGATTCAGACAGCACTGTCCTTCCTGTGACATGTCCCATCGAGAATGGAAGGACAGGCATTAATTACCTTCACTGGGGAACAGAGTGACAGGTTTAAAATCTTTACGATGCCCCCAGCGGAGAATTGAACCCTGTGACAGGCGGGGACACTAACTACGATACTGTGGAGGACAACAACATCGAAGGAGGCCCTTCAGCCTGTTGTGGCCGCACTTGTCAAACACAACTGCTTAACGACCTGAATCAAGTTTTCCATTGTTTAGCCCTTTAATCTTACATGTTTTGGCACCAAAAATTATCATTTCAATGTTTTTTTCATGTTAGAATGATTTCCGCCCCTCTGACCCTTTCCGCAAATCTACTCAAACCTTTCTGCCTTTTCCCGAAATCTCTTGGCCCCAGTGTTCGATCTCTCCATCAATAAGAAACGCTTCTTTCAGTCTATCCTATCCATATCCCTCAGTATTTAGTACATCTCAGTCATGTCTTCTCCAATTTCGTCTGCTCGGCCACAAACAACCCCAGTCTGTCCAATCTCTCCTCACAACTGAAACTCTTCAGCCCATACAATATCCCAGGGAATCTCTCCTGCAACGTTCCCAGTGCGATCACATCCATGCAATATTCTGAATTGCAGAACTGCACACAGTAATCTAGCTAGGGCCGAATGAACTTTTTATTCTATTCTGATACAGTATGTGGGCGTCGCTGACTCGGCAGTATTGATTGCTGTCCCTAATTGCACAGAGGGTAATTGAGACTCAACCATATTGTCGTGAGTCTGGAGTCACATGGAGGCCCGAGCAGGTAAGAATGGCAGCTTCATTCCTTAAATGACGTCAGATGGTTTTGTTTTCTTTTCAACAATTGAAAATGGATATATAGGAGTTATTAGATTCGTAATTCCAGATATTTATTGAATCCCAATTCTACCACCGAGCATGGTCCGAGTGAAACCCAGGTCCCTGGTGTCTGAATTAACAGTTCAGTGCTCAGTGGTAATAGTGCTCGGCCATTGCAGAAAAGCAGTGAAACTGATTTTATCCAATTCAGTCGCTTTTCCCCGATACTGCTCTGTGCCATTTTCCTGAGCTTGACCCCCACCCCCAAATAATATCTGGTCCATATCAGTAAATCTGCTACATGAGTATTGATCTCACAACAGTGGTAACGAAATGGATCAAATGGTTTGCAGGTCCCGATGGTGGGGTTGGGGCACGTTCACCCAGCAACAGTGACCCCAGCCACACAGACTGATCGGTGTCAATGTGAGAGTCAGTGTTAGATTCTGCGATGCCTTAGTGAAATAGGAAATGACTCCGCAAACACAAAATGAAAGAGCAGCGCTCCAAAATCTAGTGCTTCAATAAAACCTGTAAGACCATAACCTGGTGTTGGGTCATTTTTAACTTTGTACTCCATAGTCCAACACCGACATCTCGAAATTAATGAAATGGGGGTATGGGATGGAAAGTTCGGTTAGTGATCGTAGGAGGGAAGAAACCTCTGAGAACGGGTGGATTTGAATTCTGACATATGAAACACAGAGATGTGAGCGAGCAGAGCTTCAAGGAAAAAAAATCACCTTGGAGAAAATCAAAACTTTAAAACAACTGATTCCTTTGTGTTTCACAAAAGACTGGAACACATAGAGGAATTAATGCCATGGCACTGATTCGAAGCGAGATAGCAGCAGCCACAACGCAGAGTACTAACCACTATACGATCACGGCAACCCACAGCCAAACACACTAAGCATGCACAATAAGTACACTATCATAAGAAATGTTAGGAAGAGCACCAAATGCACAATATCAGTGCTTAGCGAACAATGGCAGATATTTGGGAACTCAGAATGGGCTGACAGTTTAATATCGGTTCCCCCAGTGGCTGTGGTGATTCCATCATTAATGTGTTGAAGGCTGAGTTAAATAGATTTCTCCAAAACATCAAAGACTCCGGGGACAGTGCAGCTTTTGTTACCTGCACATCCATCAATATCATTTATTGTATCCGTTGCTCCCGGTGCAGTCTCCTGTACATTGGGGAAACTGGGCGCCTCCTGGCAGAGCGCTTTAGGGAACATCTCTGGGACACCCGCACCTATCAACCACACCGCCCCGTGGCCCAACATTTCAACTCTCCCTCCCACTCTGCCGAAGACATGGAGGTGCTGGGCCTCCTTCACCGCCGCTCCCTCACCACCAGACACCTGGAGGAAGAACGCCTCTTCTTCCGTCTCGGAACACTTCAACCTCAGGGCATCAATGTGGACTTCAACAGCTTCCTCATTTCCCCTTCCCCCACCTCACACCATTTCCAAACTTCCAGCTCAGCACTGTCCCCATGACTTGTCCTGACTTGTCCTACCTGCCTATCTTCTTTTCCAACTATCCATTCCACCCTCCCACCCTGACCAATCACATTAATCCCCTCCCCCACTTAACTATTGTACTCAATGCTACTTTCTCCCCACCCCCACCCTCCTCTCACTTATCTCTCCACCCTTCAGGCTCTCTGCCTGTATTCTTGATGAAGAGCTTTTGCCCGAAACGTTGATTTTACTGCTCCTCGGATGCTGCCTGAAATGCTGTGCTCTTCCAGCACCACTAATCCAGAATCAGTTTTCCAGCATCTGCAGTCATTGTTTTTACCAAGCTGTTGTTGAAATGTATACTTCAATAGCAATGCAGTTTAACATCGGTTACTTCACGAGTTTCCCCACACAAGGCAGTAACCACTGCTGCCACATATTCCTCGTTCCCAGCCCCAGAATCGGAGGAACTGAGTGGCGCAGTCGCGAATAACCAACTTGAAATCGGGATGGGAATGAGGTTGCAGAGATACTCGATGGCTCAAGTGACACAACCGGAGAATGCACGGTGTTTCTGTGATGGTTTAGAGGCGCAAGCAACACTGAGGTTGGGAGTGCTTCTGATCAAAGGCGGGGCAGAAGGGAAAACTTGTTTCCGTTTATAATAACAGCAATCTACAAGTGCATCTTGCTGAGACAGCTGGTTGCCACAACTGGAACGTGGGCAGCTGGTTTGAAGTTTAATTTTGCTTCATTATCACCCGGTTCCCTGGAATGAATTGCTTTCACCATTTTTATTTCCAATTGTTTGATATCTCCCTGCAGTCTGCGGCTTTCATCCTCATGGTTAATTGCATGAAAAACTGTTGTATGATCTGCACACTGCTAAATCACGGCCACTACAAGTAAATATGAATTATTGATTTATATGAGAGAACAGTGGAACTCACTGCACGCATGCTGCGTAGGTGTGCAAGCGATGCCAGAATTGTAGACAGTGGAGAATATTATCTAAGTTTCAAAAGGATTTTAATCCAATGTTGTACTGAAAAATGTAACATGGAGTTCAATCTGGATAAATGGAAGGTATTGCATTTTGGTACAACAAAAAGAGTATGGCTTTGGTATGTTGGAGAACACGGAAGCTCGGTGTGCAGGTACATAATTCCTTGTAATTTGCATTACCAACAGACAAGATGGTTCAAAGGCATTTAACATACTTCCCTTCATTGCTCAGTCCTATGTATATAGTAGTTGGGACGTTATGTTGAAGTTTTGCAGGTCATTGATGAGGCCTCTTCTGAAATATTATGTCCAGTTCTGGTCGCCCAGTTGTAGGAATGATATTATTCAGCTGGAGTAGGTTCACAAAAGGTATGCACGCTTGTTGCCTGTGGAAGGTTTGAGTTATAATGAAAGGCTGGATAGGCTGAGACTATTTTCAGATTCGAGATCAGGTGCTGGAAAACCACATCAGGTAAGGCAGCATCCCAGGAGCAGGAGAATCATTGTTTTTCGCGCAAGTGTCCTTCACCAGGCTCTTCCTCGAAACTTCGATTCTCCTGCTCCTGAAATGCTGCCTGATCTGCTGCGCTTTCCCAGCACAACACTCCCGACTCTGCTCTCTCATCTGCAGTTCTCACTTTCTCCGAGTTGAGACTGTTTTCACTCTCGGTTAGGGGTTTGAACGGCGACCTGACAGAAGTTTATGAATTATTGAGAGGCAAGTTAGAGTTAACGATAGAGTTAGAGTTAGAGTTCCCAGGCGGGGAATTTCAAGACGAGAGGGCATATGTTTAAGATGAAAAGAGAGATCTTTTTAAAAAGAGACATGTGTGGCATTATTTTAGGGACAGTGTTTTACGTGTGCAATTAACTTGCTGAGGAAGTGATGGATGAGGGTACGTTTGCAACATTTAAAGGACAATTGATTCCAAACATGAATGGGAAAGTGGGATTTTTAAAATAAATTTATTCATGACTCGTACATCAGTTATTTCCCAGAGGACATTTAAGAATCAACCACGATATTATCCATCTGGAGTCTCCTGTGGGACAGAACAGATGAATATGGCAGTTTGCTTCCTGAACTGGCATGAGTGAATCAATTGGGACTTTCCACACAACTGATTCAGGTCATCACGAGACTCTTCAATTCCAGGTGCTTATTTAATTCAAACTCCACTATCTGTCATGCCAGGACCTGAACTCTTTGTCCCCAAAATATTACCTGGGTTTTGGATGAACAACACAGTAATAAAACTACAAGGGCATTATCACCACTCAGCAGGTCCAGGAGGAGGCAGACGGGAATGGGTTAATTTGGGAATATTTTCAGCATGGATCGGTTGGACTGACAGGCCTGTTTTCATGTTGTATGACTCTGACTGACGCTATGGAGCAGGCAGCTGGTTGGGATGAACAGCCACATTGATATCATAATCGAACACCTGATGGGATATGTAATCCTGCTGGAGTCTCCGGAGGTTGTTTTGCTCAGTGACCCCTTCCCACACACGGGACTGGTGAACGGTCTCTCCCCAGTATTACTGATTAAATGAGATTCCATTTCTATGGTCAATTAACTCCCTTCCATCAGTGTCCACATTGCCCTGCTTTCTCTGTGGTATCGGTGTCCTTTTTTCTACACAGGGTGGACGATCCTTTTAAATTGTGTCCACACAGATACAAATCCTGTTTACCATGTTGTGAATGTGTTTTCATTCTTCCTCATTCACCAACAGGGTGTGAGTATCACTGGTGAGGACAACATTTATTCTTCGCCTCTCGTTAGTTGCTGTCTGGCTCCATCACACACCGGGGTGTGATCCCAGTCTGTGGGCAGTCCACACATTCTCTGTGTGTTTGCGTTTTTATTTCTCCCCCTGACCAAAGATGTGCCAGTTACAGGGATCAACAATGGAAAATGCAGGTTTATGGGACAGGGAATACCGTGGGGTCTGGTGGAATGCGCTTCGGATGTACCGTGTGGACTGGAAGGGCCGATTAGACTGCTTCCCCACATGGTGGAGATTCTTGAATTAAGGGTCAGCTCATGTTTTTCTGGTCCTGGAGTCTCTCGTAGGCAGGACTGTGTGAAGATGGTTGAATCCCCTGCATAGGGGACATGAATGAATGGGATTGCAGGAAATTAAAGTCATGATCTCTGTTCCTGAGGTCACGCTTGTATTTCATGTTTTATTCGTAGAAAGTAAACATCACCGTTTCCCCAAGGATGACTAGATTAAAATATCACCCCAACACCACCTTCTCCAGATTGAAGTCTTGACTGTGTGGAAGAAATTGATACTGAGCTGATGTGAGAAAATGTAGCTGCCATCGCCAGTGTCGGTAACACAGATCCAAAGAGCAAAATCATCTTTTAAAACCACCATTGCAAAATTAAGGCTCGACATCCTCCACTTGTACCACTCCGCTGTCTTAAAAAGATGCCAGAAATCGCTATGATAGTATAAACGGGGACAACCATTCCTTTGAGCGGGAGCACACTCAACCGAGGAATTTCTTGCGCCTCTTTCCCATCACAGAAGGACAGGAAGCTCACCTATTGCATCACTGGAGCCAGAGAGTAACTCCGCGCACACATTCCCACCCCCATTTCTGGTTGGATATGGGCGGCTGTGCCAATGTTAAGCTGAAATGCTATTGAAGCATCCTTTTCAACAATATCATGTACTGTCCCTCGAGTCTTTGATGTTTTGTCGAAATCGATCAATCTCATCCACATGCAGGCCAGACCAAGTAAGGATAGCAAATTCCATCCCGAAATGACATCATTGGAATTTTTTTTCAACAATTGTCAATGGATATATAATAGTCATTAGATTCTTCCTTGCCGTACCTGAGCCGGTCCAAATCAACTCACTAAACATGTCGCCCAATTTCTAAGCATCCGTATCTCTCTGCTCCTCACTTCATCATGCATCTGTCCAGGTGCATCTTCAAATAATCTACCATGCTGCCTCTACTACCTCTGCTGGCAACGCATTCCAGCAACTACCACCCTCTGTGTAAAATACTTTCCATGTCTATCTCCCTTAAAAGTTTCACCACTCTCATTGAATGCATGACCTCTCATTATTGAAGCCCTCATCTTCGGAAAAAGCTTATCTCTATCCACCCTGTCTGTACCCGTCATGATATTGTAGACCTCAATCAGATCCCCTCAAACTCGTATTTGCCTAATGAAAGCAGAAGTAATCGACTCAACCTCTCTTCAGAGCTTGCGTCTTCCATACCAGGCAACATCTGTGTAAACCTTCTCCGCATTCTCTCCTAAACGTCCTCATAGTTTTGTTAGTTTGGCGACCTGAACTGCACAGAGTATTCTAAACGCAGCCGAAACAAACTCTTGTACAATTTTAGCAGGGCTTGCCTGCTCTTATACTCAATGCCCTATACGGTGAAGGCAAGCATGCCATATGCCTTCTTGACCACTCTGTCCACCTGTGCAGTCACCTTCAGGGTACAAAGGACCTGAACTCCCAGATCTCTCTTCTCATCACGTTTACCCATGGCTCTTCCGTTTACTGTATACTTGGCTCTGGAATTAGACTTCCCCAAATCATCACCTCACATTTGCTTGGACGGAACTCAATTTGCCACTTCTCTGCTCAACTCTTCTGTCTATCTATATTCCCCTTCATTCTTTGACTGTCCTCTATGTTTTCTGGCTACTGCACCAATCTTTGTGTCATCTGCAAAAGTATTGGTGAGATACTGGGCTAGCAACCCTTGGAGATTGGAACATGGCAGTTGTTCATCCCATGCAGAAAGGAACAATGTTTGGATGCTTTTTCCCAGTGAAGTACCACTGTTTCCTTATGTAGATCAGTAATTCAAACTTTGTTTATTAGGAGTCATGATTTAGAAGTTCAATAACGATACATAGTCGTGTAGTTGACTCTGATGAATAATGTCAGGGACCGCAGAGATGTATCCATCAGGTGGAAAGGCAAAATGGTGAATACAATTGAATCCAGACCAATGAGTGGTGGTGAACTTGGGGAGTTGTAACAATAAGAGTGAGGATTCTGATTGGTGAACAGGAACAAAGAGATCTTGGAATGGGCATTCACAGATCCCTGAAGACAGGGACAGGGAGATCAATTGTTCGAGAGGTTTTTGGATATTTTCTATTGTTGACCACAGACTGTGGATGATATTCGATCTTTAGCAACCGCCAGTTTAGGAAACAACTAAAGGAACGAGCACAAGTCTGGTCCATGCAATAATCTATATTTTTAAACATTGAAAGATGAAAGATAGTGGGCTGAAGTATAAATCTTTGCCCATCAAACTATTTCACCACTCAATGAATTTACCACTGATTCCTCTCCAAGTCATCCTGGTATGAGCCTTGGACGCAAATTTGCAAATGGTGAAGGTTCAGTGCATCTTCAAACTTGTCCTTATGGTCGGTACAGTTGTTGAGCTTTGAATGTTCTGTCAACAAAGCCTGGATAACTAACTCCAGAGAATCTTCTATGTGGTGTACTCTGCTTCAATTGTGCCTTAACAGTTAAGGGAATAAATATTCAGGTGTTCAACAATATACAGTTAAGTGACTGCATTGTCGTGGAGGGTGTCCAGTTCCTTCAGTGGTATTGAAGCTGCACCCACCTCGCCAAATGGAGAGAGTTCTGTTAAACATCTAATTTGTGCGTTGCGGACGATGTAGGCTTCACGGAGAGAAGAGTTGAGTTAATAATCAAACAAAGTTGACCCACGGACAGATTTTTGTCGTCAACTTCTTTATACGGGGGGTCAGGTTCCATTTTTCCTTAATTTCTAGCTCCCAGGACGATTACACGGAGGAATTCAGTTACATTGAAGCCATTGAATGTCAATCGAACATGATTAGATTCTCATTTGTCAGAGATATCTTTGCTGTATTTAGTCCTTCTGGGGGTCAATCCGATTCTAATCGCTTTCTGATTTCAAGTTTCAATTCCCGTCTGCGCCTGAAATTTCAACTCGTTTCCTCGCTGAAATTTCTCCACCTGTCTTAATAATATGTAAGGATGCTATAAGGGGTAGCGCAGACTTACTAACATGTTGCTAACTCTGAATACAGTAGAACTTCGTGGAATGATTGGTTAGGCTGGGATTATTCTCCTTCAAACAAAGGAGGAGGAGGGGAACTTTATAATTACATAATAACAAATATATATGTTCAATATTCGTGGGATCTTGACAGGGTAGATACGAGCATTTGGCTTGCCCTATGCTCTGAGGAGAGCACCAGAGGACATAAGCTCAGAATTAGATATTGCCCATTTAATTCAGAAATGAGCAGTAAGTTCTTTGCTCAGGGGTCGAAGAAATTGTGGCATTTTCCAGTAACCGCTGTTGAGACTGTGTGGTTGCGTATTTTCAAACTGTGCCAGATAGTTAATCAGAAAGATGATGAAACTTTGTCGAGCAAAGTGAGCAGAAAGGAATTCAAGATTATCAGATCCACTATGTGAAAAATCACACAACACTAGGTTATAGTCCAACAGGTTTAATTGGAAGCACATTAGCTTTCAGAGCGACGCTCCTTCATCAGGTGATAGTCAGGTGACTATCACCTGATGAAGGAGCATCGGTCAGAAAGCTAGAGCTTCCACGTAACCCTGCTGGACTCTAACCTCGTGTTGTGTGATATTTTACTTAGTTCAACACCGGCATCTCCAAATCAGATCAACCATGAGTTCGTTGAATGGTTGAGCTGACTCCTTGGGCTGAATAGCATACTTCCACTTGGTTTAACATTTCATCTAACGCCTTATTTTATTCATAAGTTCAGAATTGTGAGGGGATGGGATGAAGTGACAGAAAAGGTTTATTAAACAGATCAGACAGATTATGAACAAAGCTCATAAAAACAGGAAAAAGAAATGTGCTGTGACCTGGGGGCAACAAATGACACTGGGCCCAGCACAGGTGGCTGTGTACAGAAGCTGTGATTGCTGAAGGAAGTTGCTAGATCTTATACAGTTGGCACGCTCTCAGTCAGCGATCACGTTGGATGATGGATCGTTGCATAATTCACACACAGCAGAAATTGGTGAAAGAATGAAAGGTTCGTTTCATTGGAGAAATTTTCTGTGGTTCCAATTCCGAGTGACTGTTTGAAATACTGATCAGATCTTTGAGTGAAGTGTTCGGTTAAAATACTCATGAACAACCCCACTGGATAAACCTGTGCGCCCGATCTCTTGTTTTTTTTTTCTCTTTGTTTCGATGTAAATTTATAGAAAGACAAGATGGAATATAGGGCGGAAAGAAAAATGCGTTCCTTCTCATTACACCAATGTCATCTACAATTGATAGAATGACTGCTCTCACTCTTCATTTCGACTTTAATGTGGTGTTGATTATTTGTGAATCTTCCGTGCAGTGAAGGGCAAGAACAAGATTCTCGATCCAGTGTATACCAGAGTGTGAGGTGCAAAGGAAAACTGCTAGATCGGTGCGTAAAGTTAGCAACCAGAGTGTGACTCGAACCCGTGAATGTGGAGTACAGCGGTGTAATAACCCACCACCATAATCTCTCGGTCTCCTTTGCACATTTTGTAGAGGGGTGACATGTGACCTCATCAGGTTACATGTGGTGAAAGTCATGGATGAGAAAGTTCCAGAGCGGAATCGAATCCACACCATTGTGTTACTGCTTTCACTAGAATTATAATAACAGCAAATTCCAATAAATAGCCAAGCTGGTCAGAATGAATAGCTGTCATTAATACATTCTGAGTCAGAACTGAGTCAGAATGAAACAGGACAAGAATTTTCCGTAATATTTACACCTACATTTGGCACATAATTTCTTCAGTCACTTTCTCAATCACGTGAAGAAGCAGCCATGGTGAGTGAAATAAAGGCAATGTTGTTGCTCAATGGCCTTTCTCATATGGCTGAACCTGAATTGGATTAAATCGCAAGAAATGCTGATTTGTTCGTTTCATTTTAATTTAGCTAAAACATCACAATGTTCATTGTAATAATCAGAAGTGAATTAGATATATCTCATTGGAACGATTAATGTTGTATTCAAATTTGCTCAGCAAATTTATTTTAGCTTAAGGAAAATACTGCTTAGAAAAACAGAGGGTTAAAATGCAAAAGAAAACCCACCAGTTTTGTTGCTCGTTGCTTTGGCAGATTTCACTGAGTATTAAATGGACCAAACATCATGGTGTTTGTTCTCACATCTTGAACGCATGTGATGAAAGCAGGAAGTCGATCTCCAAGCAACTGGTCACTTCCTATTCATTATGTAATATCGTCCCTTCACAATAAATAAAAATCCACTCAGTTCCATTTACAATGCTTTAGGTGGAACATTATGCCAAATCTTTCAAAATGCAGAGTTTTGGAACCGAATCTTATTCAGCTGCACACATTATCGTAATTTCTTTACATTTAAAGTCAACCCACTTAGACATTGTTTCCCGGCAACTTCCGACCGACTACACCCCACTTCTGCACCTTTACCAAGCTACACGCTGTCTCTCTCCTTGTGAAATTTATTCCTTGTATGTCATCAAATGTGCCTTTCCAAATATTTTGAAAAACAGATTCTCGGAGTGACAGCGATTCTGTTCTCATCATTTTTTGTCCTTCAAAGGTTTTATCAAAGGTATTGAATGCCTGACATCTAGATGTTTACTTACTTAAAAGTCGGAATTCTCCTCCTATTTACTCTGTCCAAACATTTCATAACCTGAAAAAACCCCATTTATCTTCCTTGGTTCAGGGATAACTCTTCTCAATTTTCCAAGAAGACAAGTGAATAAAATCTCATCCTCAGTACACCCCCATCAGCATCTTATCTACTGGCTTTACGCCCCAGTAAACACCGTCATTATCAATTCATAGAATCACAGAATCCTACAGTGCAGAAAGAGCATTTCAGTCAATCGAGCCGGTGTTGACTCTCTGAAGAGCATCTCACTCAGACCTAGTTCCCCTTCCCATTTCCTTATACTTCACCTGAAGAAGGGGAATCCCTCCCCCTTATTGTTTCAAATAAACCTGTTGGAGTATAACCTGACTTCCTGTGACTTCTGACCTTATCCCCACGTTACCCATGGCTAATTCACCTAACTTACTTAATTCAGTCCCTGGACACGAAAGGGAAATTTAACTTTGCCAATTAACCTTACCCTCCCTCTGAACAGCAGTGCGACTTACTGAGACAATATTCCATCAAACTGAGCAAATGCTGTAATGTTTTTTAATGGTTTTATACCCTGGTAAAACTGATCAAAGCAAATGAACCCAAATTTAATGTATGGAAACACTACTCTGTCTTTTACAATTTCATTCGTGCTGAGGGAAATGTTTCTGCACTCATATTTGAATGCGTTTATGTTGTTTCTTCCTCAGCTTCCTGCTTCTAGTAAATACTTCAATCCGGAACAAGTCTGTCAAATGCTTTTCATTCCAACACAGTCACAAGGTGAAGTTTGCAGAAGTCACGTGTTTGGCCGTTCACTGACACTGCCTCCCTGAGAGTTGCAGTCCTTTCCCACACCTTTATTCAGGCAGCACTGTCCTTCCTGTGATGTGCCCCATCGAGAATGGAAGGACAGGTATCAATACCCGCACTTGGGAATGGAGCGACACTTTTAAAACGTTTACACTGTCACCAGCGTAAAATTGAGCCCTGTCATAGGCGGGGACATTAACTGAGGACAAGAGTTTCGAAGGAGGCCCTTCAACCAAATGTGGCCACACTTGTCAAAAACAACTGCCTAATGAACTGAATCCCATTTTAGAATGCTTACCCCACAGCCTTATATGTCTTGGCATCAAAAGTTCACATCTGAATATTTATTCAGGTTATAAGGCTATCTGCCGCTCTGTAAAAATGCAGACAGTGTATTCGAAATTCCAACCGCCCACTGGCTGATAAAGCTTTTTCACACATCTTCTCAAACCTTTCTGTCTTTCTCCTTAAATCTCTGGACCCTGCTGATCGACCCTCCATCAATGCGAAACTCGTTCAGTCAACACTATCCATACCCTAACTCAATCATGTCTTGTCTACATCTCCTTTACACTGCGACAAACACTCCACTCTGTCCTGTCTTTCTTCACAATTGCAATGCATCAGCCCAAACAGTATCCCAGTCAATATCTCCTGCAATTCTCTCAGTGTGATCACATCCCTGCTATTATGTGGCTTGCAAAACTGCACACAACACTCTTGCTAGAGCCTAATGGGCATTTGTTTTAAAATATCTGGATTAGTATGAGGGCGCTTCTGGCCATGCAGAATTTATTACCCATTCCGAATTGCCCACAGGGCAGTTGAGACTCAATCATATTGCGATGAGTCTGAATTCACATGCAGCCTAGACCAAGTAAGGATAGCAAATTCCATCCCGAAATGACATCAATGGAACAGATTTTTTTTCAACAATTGTCAATTGATATATAATAGTCATTAGATTCTTCCTTGCAGATATTTTTCGAATCCAAATTTGACAATCATGCCATAGTGGGATTCAAGCCCGAGTAACCAGAATATTACCTCAGTCTCTGGACTATCAGTCCTATGAAATTACCACAAGACCAACACAGAAAGCCACAAAAGCTGATCTTTTCCAATAAAATATCTTTTCACCAAAACTGCCCTGGGTATTTTCCATGAGCCTGACGCTCCAATTTTCTCTGGGCTACGTCAGTAAAAGCTGCTACTTGGGAATTGATTTCACAACCACGGTATCCAAATGGATCGACTTGTTTGAAGGTCCCGATGGTGGGATTGGGGCACGTTCACCCAATAACAGTGACCGCAGCAGCAGCACAGACAGAACAGTATGGATGTGAAAGACAGTGATAGATTGTGCATTGCCTCAGAGAAATGGGGGGACGGACGGAAAGGAGGTTTAATGATCGTGGGAAGGAGAGAAATCTCCGACAACGGGTGTGTTTGAACCTTGATATATGAAACGCAGAGATGTAAGAGAGCGGAATTTGAAGGTAAAGCAATTAATTTCTTAACGTGTATCACAAAAAGGACAACGGAGAGAACACTTCGTGCCGTGAGGTTGCTGTGGTCACAATGCAAAATACTGACAACCACGATCACAGCAACCATTGAACAGGATGCTTGCAAGCAGCAATAAGTATACTAGCAGAGGAAATGTTCGGAAGAACAGCACATGTACAATATCAGTACTCAGCGAACAGTGACAGACATGTGGGAACTGAGAATGAGCTGAATCTTTCAGTTGGATGTCTTCAGAGGCTGTGGAGATCCCTTGAATGTGAATGTTGAAAGATGAGATTGATCGGTTTCAACAAAACATCAAAGACTCGGGGGACATTACAGGATATTGTTGAAATGTATGCTTCAATAGTATTTCAGCTTAACAACGGCACATCCACCCAGATCCAACCGGAAATGGGAAGGGGAATGTGTGCGCGGAGTTACTCTCTGGCTCCAGTGATGCAATAGGTGAGCGTCTTGTCATTCTGTGATGGTATAGAGGCGCAAGAAATTCCTCGGTTGAGTGTGCTCCTGCTCAAGGGAATGATTGTCCCCGTTTATACTATCATAGCGATTTCTGGCGCATCTTTCTAAGACAACTGAGAGGCACAAGTGGAGCGTGTTGAGCCCTTAACTTTGCAGTGGTGGGTTTAAAAGATGATTTTGCTGTTTGGATCTGTGTTTCCGACACTGGCGGTGGCTGCTGCATTTGCACGCATCAGCTCAGTATCAGTTTCTTCACACAGTCAAGACGTCAACCAGGAGAAGGTGCTGCTGGCGGTGATATTTTAAACTAGTCATCCTTGGGGGTTGGGACACGGAAACGGTGATGTTTACGTTCGACGAATAAAACATGAAATACAAGCCTGACCTCAGGAACAGAGATCATGATTTTAATTTCCTGAAATCCCGTTCATTCTTGTCCCTTATGCAGGGCATTCTACCATCTTCACCCAGTCCTGCCTACGAGAGACTCCAGGACCAGAAAAACATGAGCTGACCCTAATTCAAGAATCTCCACCGCGTGGGGAAGCAGTCTATTCCGCCCTTCCAGTCCACACGGTCCATCCGAAGCACATCCCACCAGACCCCATGGTATTCCATGTCCCATAAGCCTGCATTTCCCATTGTTGATCCCTGTAACTGGCACATCTTTGGTCAGTTTGAGAAATAAAAATGCAAACACACAGAGAATGTGTAGACTGCCCTCAGACAGACACCCGAGGCTGGGATCGCACCCGGGTTTGTAGTGTAGCCAGACAGCAACGAATAAGGGGCGAAGAATAAATGTTGTCCTCACCAGTGATACTCACACCCTGTGGGTGAATGAGGAAGAATAAAAACACATTCACAACATGGAAAACAGGATTTGTATTTGTGTGGACACAAGTTGAAAGGATCATTCACCCTGTGTATCAAAAAGGACACTGATACCACAGAGAAAGCAGGGCAATGTGGGAACAGCTGGAAGGGAGTAATTAACTATAGAAATGGAATGTCATTTAATCAGTAACACTGGGGTGAGACCGTTCACGAGTCCCGTGTGTGGGAATGGATCACTGAACAAACCAACCTCCGGAGACTCCAGCAGGATTACATATCCCATCAGGTATTCAGTGATGCTGTCAATGCTGCTGTTAATCCCAACCAGCTATTTGTTCCATAGCGTCAATCATAGAGTCATTCAGCATGAAAACAGGCCTGTCAGTCCAACCAATCCATGCTGAACATACTGCCAAACTAATCTTGTCCCATCTGCCTCCTCCTGTACCCGCTGAGTGGTGATAATGCCCTTGTAGTTTTATTACTGTATTGTTTATCCAAAAAAACAGGTAATATTTTGGGGACAAAGAGTTCAGGTCCTGGCATGACAGATGGTGAAGATTGAATTCAATAAGCACCTGGAATTGAAGAGTCTCGTGATGCCCTGAATCAGTTGTGTGGAAAATCCCATCTGATTCACTCATGCCAGTTCGGGAAGCAAACTGGCATATTCATCTGCTCTGTCCCACATGAGACTCCAGATGGTTAATATCGTGGTTGACTCTTAAATGTCCTCTTGGAAATAACTGATGTACGAGTCATGAATACATTTATTTTAAAAGTCCCACTTTCCCATTCATGTTTGCAATCAATTGTCCATTAAATGTTGCAAACATTCCCTCATCCATCACTTCCTCAGCAAGTTAATTACACATGTAAAACACCGTCCCTGAAAAAATGCCTCACATGTGTTTTTAAAAATAAAATCTCTCTCTTTTCATCTTAAACATATGCCCTCTCGTCTTGAAACCCCCATCCTGGGAAAAGGCCGCTATCGTTAACTCTAAACTTGTCTCTCAATAATTCATAAACTTCTGTTAGGTCGCCGCTCAAACCCCTAACCTAGAGTGAAAACACTCTCAACTAGGAGAAAGTGAGAACTGCAGATGAGAGATCAGAGTCGAGAGTGTTGGGCTGAGAAAGCACAGCAGATCAGGCAGCATTTCAGAAGCAGGAGAATCGACGTTTCGGGGAAGAGCCTGGTGAAGGACACTTGCGCGAAAAACAATGATTCTCCTGCTCCTGGGATGCTGCCTTACCTGATGTGGTTTTCCAGCACCTGATCTCGAATCTGAAAATTGTCTCAGCCTATGCAGCCTTTCATTATAACTCAAACCTTCCACTGGCAACAAGCGTGTATACCTTTTGTGAACCTTCTCCAGCTGAATAATATCATTCCTAAAACTGGGCGACCAGAACTGGACATAATATTCCAGAAGAGGCCTCATCAATGTCCTGCAAAACTTCAACATAACGTCCCACCTACTATACACATAGGACTGAGCAATGAAGGGAAGTTTGTTAAATGCCTTTGAACCATCTTGCCTGTTGGTAATGCAAATTACAAGGAATTATATACCTGCACACTGAGCTTTCCTGTTCTCCGGCATAGGTAAAGCCATACTCTTTTTGTTGTACCAAAATGCAATACCTTCCATTTATCCAGATTGAACTCAATGTTGCATTTTTCAGTACATTGGATTAAGATCCTTTTGAAACTTAGATACTCTTCTCCACTGTCTACAATTCTGGCGTCGCCTTCAAACCTACGCAGCATACCTGCTGTGAGTTCCACTGTTTTCTCATATAGATCAATGATTGATATTTACCTGGAGTTGCCGTGATTTAGCAGTGTGCAGGTCATACAACAGTTAATCATGCAATTTACCATGAGGAAGAAAGCCGCAGACTGCAGGGAGATATTAAACAATTGGAAATAAAAATGGTAAAAGCAATTCATTCCAGGGAAATGGGTGATAGTGAAGCAAAAATAAACTTCTGCCCACGCTCCAGTTGTAGCACTCAGCTGTCTCAGCAAGATGCACTGTAGATTGCTGCTAATATAAACGGGAACACATATTCCCTGCTGCCCCGCCTTTGACCAGAAGCACTCCCAACCTCGGAATTGCTTGCGCCTCTAACCATCATAGAAATACCGTGCATTCTCCGGTTGTGTCACTTGAGCCATCGAGTATCTCTGCAACCTCATTCCCATCCCGATTTCAAGTTGGTTCTTCGCGACTGCGCCACTCAGTTCCTCTGATTCTGGGGCTGGGAACTGGGACTATGTGTCAGCACTGGTTACTGCCTTGTGTGGGGAAACTCGTGAAGTAACCGATGTTAAACTGCATTGTTATTGAAATATACATTTCAACAAAAGCTTGGTAACAACAATGACTGCAGATGCTGGAAACCAGATTCCCGGATTAGTGGTGCTGGAAGAGCACAGCAGTTCTGGCAGCATCCGATGAGCAGTAAAATCAATGTTTCGGGCAAAAGTTCTTTATCAAGAACACAGGCAGAGAGCTTGAAGGGTGGAGAGATAAGTGAGAGGAGGGTGGCGGTGGGGAAAAGGTAGCACAGAGTACAATAGTTGAGTGGGGGAGGGGATGAAGGTGATAGGTCGGGAGGGAGTGTGGAATGGATAGTTGGAATAGAAGATAGGCAGGTAGTCCAAGTCTGGACAAGTCATGGGGACAGTGCCGAACTGGACATTTGGAAATGGGGTGAGGTGGGGGAAGGGGAAAGGACGAAACTGTCGAAGTCCACATTGATGCCCTGTGGTTGAAGTGTTCCGAGGCGGAAGATGAGGTGTTCTTCCTCCAGGCGTCTGGTGGTGAGGGAGCGGAGGTGAAGGAGGCCCAGCACCTCCATGTCTTCGGCAGAATGGGAGGGAGATTTGAAATGTTGTGCCACGGGGCGGTGTGGTTGATTGGTGCGGGTGTCCCAGAGATGTTCCCTAAAGCGCTCTGGTAAAAGGTGCCCAGTCTCCCCAATGTACAGGAGACTGCACCGGGAGCAACTGATTCAATAAATGATATTGGTGGATGTGCAGGTAACAAAAGCTGCAATGTCCCCGGAGACTTTGATGTTTTGGAGAAATCTATTTATCTCAGCCGTCAACACGTTAATAATGGAATCATCACAGCCACTGGGGGAAACCGATGTCAAACTGTCAGCCCATTCTGAGTTCTCACATATCTGCCACTGTTCGCTCAGCACGGATATTGTACATTTGGTGCTCTGCCTAACATTTCTTACGATACTTTACTTATAACGTGTGTCTAGTGTGTCTAGTGTGTTCGTCTGCGCTTTGCTGTGATCGTATGGTGGTTAGTACTCTGCGTTGTGGCTGCAGTAACCTCGGTTCGAATCTGAATCATGGCTGCAATTGTTCTATGTGCGCCCGTGTTGTGCGAAACACAAAGGAATCAGTTGTTTTAAAGTTTTGATTTTCTCCAAGGTGATTTTTTTTCCTTCAAGCTCTGCTCGCTCACATCTCTGTGGTTTCATATGTTAGAATTCAAATCCACCAGTTCTCAGAGATTTCTCCCCTCCTACGATCACTAACCGAACTTTCCTTCTCATACCCACCTTTTATTAATTTGAAGATGCCGGTGTTGGACTGTGGAGTACAAAGTTAAAAATGATACAACACCAGGTCTTACAGGTTTTATTGAGGCACTAGCTTTCGGAGAACTGCACTTTCATCACGTGTTTGCGGAGTCATTTCCTATTTCACTAAGGTATTGCAGAATCTAATACAGACTCTCACATTGATACCGATTAGTCTGTGTGGCTGTGGTCACTGTTGCTGGGTGAACGTGCCCCAACCCCACCATCGGGACCTACAGACCATTTTATCCATTTGGTTTCCACTGTTGTGAGATCAATACTCATGTAGCAGCTTTTACTGATATGGACCAGATATTATTGAGGGGGGGGGGTGCGGCAGCTCAGGAAAATGGCACAGAGCAGTATCGGGGAAAAGCGACTTAATTGGATAAGATCAGTTTCACTGCTTTTCTGTAATGGCCAAGCGCTATTACCACTGAACACTGAACTGTTAATGAAGGCACCAGGGACCTGGATTTGACTCCGACCATGCTCGGTGGTAAAATTGGGATTCAATAAATATCTGGAATTACGAATCTAATAACTCCTATATATCCATGTTCAATTGTTGAAAAAAAAAACAATCTGACTCATTTAAGGAATGAAACTGCCATTCTTACCTGCTCGGGCCTCCATGTGACTCCAGAGTCACTGCAAGATGGTTGAGTCTCAACTGCCCGCTGTGCAATTAGGGATAGCAATCAATACGTCCGAGCCAGCAACGCCCTCATACTGTAACAGAATAGAAAAAAAGGTACATTTGGCCCGAGCCAGATGACTGTGTGCATTTCTGCAATTCAGAGTACTGCATGGATGTGATCGCACTGGGAACGGTGCAGTAGAGATTCACTGGGATATTGTCTGGGCTGAAGAGTTTCAGTTGTGAGGAGAGATTGGACTGACTGGGGTTGTTTGTCACCGAGCAGAGGAGATTGGAGAAGACATGACTGAGATGTACTAAATACTGAGGGATATGGATAGGATAGACTGAAAGAAGTCTTTGTTATTTTGGAGAGATCGAACACTGGGGCCAAGAGATTTCGAGAAAAGGCAGAAAGGTTTGAGTAGATTTGCGGAAAGGGTCAGAGAGGCGGAAATCATTCTAACCCTTAAAAAAATTGAGATGTTAATTTGTGATGCCAAAACATATAAGATTATGGGCTAAACGATGGACCTTGATTCAGGTCGTTAAGCAGTTGTGTTTGACAAGTGCGGCCACAAAAGGCTGAAGGGCCTCCTTCGATGTTGCTGTCCTCCACAGTATCGTGGTTAGTGTCCCCGCCTGTCACAGGGTTCAATTCTCCGGTGGGGGCTTCGTGAATGTTTTAAACCTGTCGCTGTGTTCCCCAGTGAAGGTTATTCATGCCTGACCTTTGATTCTCGATGGGACATGTCACAGGAAGGACAGTGCTGTCTGAATCAGCTGGGGAAGGACTGCAGCTCCTGGGGAGACAGAGTGTCAGTGAAAGTGCAAAGACGTAACTTCAGCCAACTGCACATTGTGTTTGTGTTGCAATGGAAACCATTATATAGAGTTGTTCCTGACTGATATGTTTATTTAAAGCAGGAATCTGAGGAAGAAAACAGAATAAACCCATTTTAAATCTGAGTGCAGAAACAGTTCCAGCAGACCTACTGAGGTTGTACAGCGTAGAACCGCGTTTGGATGCTTTGAATTCGGGTTGGTGGGCGCAGCTTTCTTTCACTCGGTGGAGTTGCCAGTGTGTAAAGCCATTACACATGATGCAGATAGTGTTCAATGTGATGGTACATTTGCTCAGTGGTTCGCACTGCTCTTAAGTCTGTAGGTTAGGTGGTTTGGCCTGTGAAATTGCGCTGATGTTTCCAGGGAGTGAATTCAGGAAGTTAAATGAGTTAGCCATTGGGTAACGCAGTGATAAGTCCAGCAGCCACACGATGCCAGGTTTTATTCCAGCAGGTTTATTTGAAATCATAAACCAGAGGCCTGCGGGGATAGGGACGGGAGCTAGGTCTGGTTGAGATGCTGCTCAGAGTCTCCCGACAGACCTGATTGACTGAACTGCACTTTCTGCATTGTAGGGAATCTGTGATTCTATCAGACAGGACACTGCCAGCATTTACTGGGCCGCTAAGACCTTAGAGACGATGCTGATGGCATTTAGTGGGGATGGAGTTTTATTTATTTGTGTTTTGGAAAATTTGACACTGAACAAAGGAAAACCGAATGGAAGTTTTCCAGCGTATTTGAGATTTGGAGAGAGTAAATATATGGAAAATTCACTCTTTCAAGTTTGTATATGTCTGAACGTCAGGCTTTCAAAACCATCGATGTAGGACAAATAAATGATGGGAGCAGAATTTCTGTCACTCAGAGAATCAGTTTCCAAAATATTTGGAAAGGCACATTTAGAGAGAAACAAGCAGTAAATTTCACCAGGAGAGAGACAGCCTGCGGCCAGGTAAAAGTGTAAAAGTGGGGTGTGGGGGGTAGAAGGTGGGAGGAAACAATATCTAATTTGGACGACTTCAGATGCAAAGAAATATCGGAAACGTCTGCAACTGAGTAAGATTCAGCAAAAAAAACCTCAGAGTTTTGAAAGATTTCTATTAATATTCCATATGAAGCATTATAAATGGAACTGAGCAGATTTGGCATATTGTCAAGGCAAGCTATTCCATAATGAACAGGAAGTGACCAGTCTCTTAGAGATCGATTTCCTGCTTTAATCCCATGCCTTAAAGGTGGTAGGACGATCGCCATGATGTTGGGTTCATTTGATACCCACTGAAATCTGCCAAAGTAACTAAGCATCAAAACTGACATATTGCTTTGTAGTTTAATCATCTGTTTTTCTCATCAGTATTTTCTTTAAGCTGAAATAAATTCGGAGCAAAATTGAACACAACATTAACCGTTCCAATCATATAAATCCAATTCACTTCCGATCATTGGAATGAACAGAGTGAAGTTGCAGCAAAATTAATAAAACGAAACGAATAAAACTGCATTTCCGGGAATTTTACCCAGTTCAGGTTCAGCCATATGTGAAAGCCCATCGAGCTAAAACATCACCTTCACTTCTCTCTCCGTACATACTTCTTCACGTGAGAGATAAACTGTCTGAAGTAATTACGCGTCAAGACTAAATGTGCGTGTGAATGTGACGGGAATTTCATGTTTGCTGGTTCATTCTGAGACAGTTCCGTCTCGGAATAAATCAAGGACAAGGTATTCCTTCCAAGGACATGGTCAATCCCTTGGATTTTGCTGGTATTATTATTCTGTCGAAAGCAGAAACATAATGGTGTGGATTCGATTTGGCTCAGGGAATTTCTTCTCGCCTAGGAGCACCATATGTGATCTTGATGGGGTCACATGTGAGTCCCTTTGCAATGGGCTGAACTGGCGCAGAGGTTAAGGCTCCGGGTTGCTCTTCCATTATGCTTGTGTGGATTTGAATCCTTCTCTGGCTATTACTTCTATCAAACGCAGCTGTGGTTTCCCTTTGTGCCTCGCATCTTTAGGATACATTGGATGGAGAATCTTGCTTTTGCCCTTCATTGCACCGGGGATTTGTGATAAATCGATACCTCATCTAAGTCGAAGTAAAGCAATTTGGTTCTGTTGTAAGTTACATTGGGATAATGAAAAGGAGGGCAACGTTTCTTTCCTTCTTTCATACCATCTTGACTTTCTATGAATTTACATCGAATGAAAGGGAAACAAATAAGGAGAGATCGGTTGCAATAGTTTATCCAGTGGGCTTTGAATTTTAATGCACTACTCCACACAAAGTTCTGATCAGTACTTTAAACAGTCAATTGAATTGGAACCGCAGAAAATATTTCCAATGAAACGAATTTTTCATTCTTTCACAACCTTTTGCTGTGTGAATCATACCGCGATCCATCATCCAGCGTGATCACCAAGTTGGCAACAATATTAGATCCACCAATTTTCTTTAGCAATCGCAACTTCTGCACCTACCCATCTGCGGTGTGCCCAGTGCCATTTGTTGTATCCAGGCAACAGCACATTTCCTGTTAATGATCTTATGAGCTTAGTTCCTGATCTGTCTGATCAGTTCGAGAAACCTTTTCTATCACTTCATCCCATCCCCTCAGAATTCTAAAGGTATCAATAAAATAAGGCATTAGACCAAATGATGTAGGATTGCAAATCGTCCTTTCAGCCCATCGAGTCTGCTCCACCATTCAACGAACTAATGGCTGATCTGATAATCCTCAACTCCATTCTCCAGCATTGCCTCGACAAAGCTTCATCATCTTTCTGGTTAAATATCTGTCTGGCACAGTTTGACAATACACAACAACTCAGCCTCAACAACAATTTCGGCAAGGAGTTCCACCGATTCACTGGCCCCTGAGCAAAGAAATTACTCCTCATTTCTGAATTAAATAGGCAATATCTAATTCTGAGTTCACGTCCTCTGGTGCTCTCCTCATACCAGAGGGTGAACCACCTGCCCGTAACTACCCTGTCAAGATCCCATGAATATTGAACGTTAATAAATGTTACTATGTGATTATAGAGCTCCCCTCCGGCTCCTTTGTTTCAAGGAGAATAATCCCAGCCTAACCAATCATTCCACGAAGCTCCATTTTCTCCAGTGTTGATAACATGTTCATTAATCTCTGCTGTTCCCTGCAGCGTCCTTACATATTATTACAGCAGGAGGAGACATTTATGCAAAGAAACGGTTGAAATCTCAAGCACAGACGGGAATTGGAACTTGAAATCAGACAGTGACTGGAATCAGATTGGTCCACACAAGGACGAAATAGAGTAATGATCACTCTGATAAATGAGAATTTAATCATATCTCATTGACATTCAATAACTTTACTGTAAACAAATTACCCCGTGTAATCGTCAACAGAGCTATTATTTTGGGGGAAAAACTTATAGAAACTGGCTCCATAAACACTTTGACAACAATAACATGTTCTTGAGACATTTTTTGATTATACACTCAACTCATTGTTCAGTGAATCCTATATCGTTTGCAAGGCATAAATGAGACGTGGAATATAACTCTCTCCATTTGCCTAGATGGGTGTAACTTCAATAATACTTAAGGAACTGGACACTTCCACTACAATGCAGTCACTTGAGTGTCCCCTCTTCAATACCTGCAATATTCATTCCCTTCACCGCTAAGGCGCAATTGCAGCAGAGTGCACCAACTATAATTTGCACTGGAGTAAGTCATTCGGGCATTTTTTACACCCTTCAAAGCTCAACAGCTGTACTGATTATAAGGACAAGGTTGGAAGATGCAATGAAACGCCACCATTTTCAAGTTACCCTCCAAGGCCCATAGCACCCTGACTTGGAAAGGAATCAGTGAGAAACTCATTGGTGAAACGGTCTTGATGGGCAAAGTTGCATACTTTAGCCTTCCATCTTTTATCTTACAATTTGAAGAAAAATGTTGATTTATGCCGTGACCAGACTGGTGCTCAGTCCTTTAGCTGTTCCCTAAACTGCTGGTTGCTAAAGTTCTGCTATAATCCACAGCCTGTGGTCAACAATAGAAAATATCCGAAAACCCTCTCAATCAACTGACTCCCCTTCAGATTAGAGTGGTGTTGGAGAAGCACAGCAGTTCCGGCAGCATCTGAGGAGCAGGAAAAATGGACGTTTCAGCCAAAAGCCCTTCATTAGGAATGAGACTGGGAGCACATGGGATGGAGAGATAAATGGGAAGGGTGTGGGGCTGGGGAGAAGGTAGCTGAGAGTGCTGTAAGTGGATGCGGGTGTGGGGTGAACATGAAATGTCAGAGAAGTAGGTGGAGTGGATAGGTGGGAATGAAGATGCACAGGTGGGACAGGTCAGGAGGACGGTGTTGAGCTGGAAGGTGGGAACTGGGGTAAGGTAGGAGAGGGGAAATGAGGCAACGGGTGAAGTTCAAATTGATGCCATATGGTTGAATGCTCCTGTGGCCGATGATGAGGCTTTCTTCCTCCAGGCATCCGGTCGTGAGGCAGTGGCGATACAGGAGGCCCAGGACCTGCATGTCCTCGGGAGAGTGGGAGGGGGATTTGAAATATTTGGCCATGGGGCACTGGGGTTGATTCTTGCGGGTATCCTGGAGATATTCTCTGAAATGTTGTGTGAGAACACATCTCCTCTCTCCAACTCAGAGGAGACCGCATCGGCAGGAATGTATACAAGAAATGGCATTTCTGGAAGTGCAGGAGAAAGTTTGATGGATGTGGAAACCTCCATTAGAGCCTTGGACAGAGGTGATGAGGTAGATGTGGGTGCAGGTTTTGCAATTCCTGCAGTGACAGGGAAATTTATATTTCCATCCCCACCCCTATCCAATTTTCACAAAGACTGTTTCCTCCACGACTACCTAGTCAAGTCCACGCTCTCCAATGACCCACCCTCCCCTCACGGCACCTTCCCCTGCCACCAGAGGAATTGCAAAACCTGCACCCACGTCTTTCCTCTCACATCCTTCCAAGACTCCAATGAGTTATCCACATCCAGCAAATGTGCATGTGCACTTCCACACGTCATTTATTGCATCTGTTGCTCGCGATGCGGTCTTCTCTACATTGGGGCCAACAGACACATTCTCGGAGAGCGCTTCAGAGAACATTTCCAGGGAACCTGCAACATTCAACTCCAACGCCCCATGACCAAAAACATCAATTACCACCCCCCACCCCCGATTCTTCCAAGGACATGCAGTTCCTTGATCTCCTCCACCGCCATTCCCTCACCACCAGACGCCAGATCTTCCACCTCGGGACCCTCAACCCCAGGGCATCACCGTGGTCGTCACCAGTTTCCTCATCTCCCCACGGCCACCTTATCCGAGTTCCAACTTTCTAACTTGGCACCATCCTACTGACCTGTCCCACCTGTCTATCTTCCTTTCCTCCTATCTGCTCCACCCTCTTCTCCGACCTATCACCTTTACCCCCATCTCTATCCACCTCTTGCACTCTCAGCTCAATTCTTCCCAGACCCAGTCCTCCCGTTTATCTCTCCACCCTCGAGGCTCCCAGCTTTTTTCCCGATGAAGGGCGTTTGCTTTCTGCAACTCGGATGCTGCCTGACGTGCTGTGCTTCTTCAGCACCACTCTAATCTTGATTCTGATTTCCAGCACCTGCAGTACACACTTCTGTCCATCTGATTCCCCTGTCTATTGATCTTGAATAGGCCGTTGCTAAAGTTCCAGCATCTTTTCCCTGCTCTTATATATTCCCACCTGCTGTCAAGAACAGAAAGTATCTCCAACCCATCGAGACCACTTGATCCCTTGTCCAATCACCTTCAAACATTCGTGAATGCCTACTCCAATTTCTCTTTTGTTACTGTTAACAGTCACACTTTTATCATTGTTCCTCCCCAAATTCATTATCACCCACTTCACTGGATTTAATTTCTTTCAGCACATTTTCTTGCCAATTGTTTCTCATCTCCCTGCAGTCTATGGCTTTCTTCCTCATGGTTAACTACATGACTAACTGTCACATGATTTGCAAACTGCTAAATGATGGCCACAACAAATAATTTAAAATCGTTGACCTATATGAGAAAACAATAGAACTCATAGAAGCCATAGTTCATAAGCTTGCAGAGGACAGCAGAATTGGAGACTGTAAAGAAGGTGATCTAAGATTCCAGAAGGATTGTAATCCATTGCGTCTTTGGGCTGAAAAATGTCACATGAAGTTCAATCTGGATAAATGGAAGGTATTGCATTTTGCTACATCAAATAAGAGTAGGGCTTATACAATTAATGATCGGGTGTTGTATCGTGTTGTGGAACACAGAGGCCAGGGATGCAAGTACATAATTCATTTTAATTTGCTGCATATATAGACAGAATGTTAAAGAAAAATGTCATCCTGCCTTCGTTGCTCAGTCCTTTGAGCGTAGGAGTTGGTACGTTATGTTGAAGTTGAATAGGACATTGGGTGATGCGTCTTCTGGAATACTGTGTCCAATTCTTGTCGCCCAGTAAAAGCAAGGAAATTATACGGCTGGAGTAGATTTAGAACAGGTATACCAGCGTATGGCTAGTGGGGAAGGTTTGTGTTATAACGAAAGGCTGGATAGGCTGAGAATATTTTCACTCGAGCACTGGAGTTTGAAAGGCGATCTGATAGAAATTTATAAATTATTGAGAGTTCGGCTGGAGTTAACTGTAACTGTCTTTTCTCCAAGGAGGGGCATTTCAATACGAGAGGGCAAATGTTCGAAGTGAAAAGAGGGATTTAAAGTAAGACATGAGAGGCTTTTTTAACAGAGGATGGTTTATGCGTGCAATTCACTTCCTGAGGCAGTGATGAATGAAAGTACATTTACAATATTGACAGGATATTTGGAACGTTAAATAAATTGGAAAGTATCAGTGGGATTAGCAAAAGCTATTCATTCATACCTAGTGCATAATTTATTGCCCAGAGCGAAGTTCAGAATCAACCACTATATTATGTATCTGGAGTCACACACCAGCCAGACCAGATAGGTATGGCAGCTTCCTTCCCTCTCAGGCATTAGTGAATCAGACCTACAACAACTGATTCAGCATCATCATTAGACTCTAGGTATTTATTTAAATAAAATTCCAGCATCTGCCATGCCAGGGATTGAACACGTGTCCACAGAATTATATCTGGACATTCATATTAACAATGCAGTAATAATATCACAAGGGCATTATTAACCCTCAGCAGTTCCAAGAGCCGTCAGATGCGACTCGTTTAATTTGGCATTATGTTCAGTATGAGCTGGTAGGAGCGAAAGGCCTGTTTTCATGCTGTGTGAGTCTATGAATTTGACGCTATGAAACTGGCAGCTGGTTTGGAGTAACAGCAGCGTTGACAATTTAATTGACCTCCTTCTGGGATATGCAATCTTGCTGGTTCCATTGGAGTTTTTATTGCTCACTGAGCCCTTCCCACACACGGGATTGTTGAACAGTCTGTCCGCAGTTTGACTGATTAGATGAGTTCCACTGCAGCAGGTTATTGAATTCCTCATTGCCCTGGTTTCTCTGTGATATCGGTGTCCTTGTATCTACCCAGGATGAACGATTGGTTCAAAATCATGTCCATGCAGACGCAAGTCCCGTTGTCCATGTTGCGAATGTGTTTTTATTCTTCCTGATACACCCAGAGGGTGTGGATGTCGCTGGTCAGGACAACATTTGTTGTTCATCCTGATTCGCTGCTGCCTCGCTGCACAAAAGACATGGATTCGATCCCAGTCTCGTGTGACTGTGTGCAGTTTGCACATTCTCTCTTTGCTTGTGTGAGTTTCCTCCCACAGTCCGAAGGTGTGCAGGTTCCTGGGGTCAGCCATGGGAAATGAAGGGGAACGGAATAGGTATGGAGTGTGGGTCTGATAGGTTGTGCTTCAGAGGGATGGTGTCGACTGGAAGGGCCGAATGACCTGCTTTCCCACACGGTCTTCATTCTCGGATTAAGGGGCAGCTATTTCGTTCAGGTCCTGGAGACACAAGTAGGCAGGATTGGGTAAAGATGGTAGCATCCCCTGTATAAGTGACATGTATGAATGGGATTGTAGGAAATTAAAGACATGTTCTCTGTTCCTGAGGTCAGGCTTCCATTCCAGGTTTTATTCGTCGAACTTTAACATTACCAGTTCCGTGTCTGAGTCCCCAAGAATGAAGAGTTTATCATATCGCCACAACACCACCTTCTCCAGGTTGCAGTATTTATTGGGAACAAGAAGCTGATTCTGAGCTGATGCGAGCAAAAGCAAATGCCAATGTCAAAACCACTGATCCAAACAGGAAAATGAAATATCGAACCTTGCCACCCCAAAGTTAAAGTCTCCACACGCGTTAGATGCGCCAATCGGCTGTCTCAGCAACATGTACTGTTTATGGTCATAATATTATAAATGGGGGCAAGTATTCCCTTCCGCCCCGCTTTTGACCAGGAGCTGTCCCAACCTCGGAAATACATGTGCCTCTCTCTCGTCATTCCATCCCACTTTACAATTGGATCTTCGCGCATGCTTCACACAGTTTCTCTGATTCCGGGTCTGGAACTAGGATTATGTGTGATTTCATGCAGCAATTGGTCCTGCCTTGTGTGGGCAAAGTGATGAAGTAGCCGATGTTCAAATATAATGCTCTTGAAGCATACGTTTCAACAATACTCTGCACTCTCCCAAGAGTTTGGAGAGTTTAATTAATCCCATTCTCCTGTACTCTCATTCATGGAATCTCCACAGTCTCTGGGTACGCTAAAGTTAAAGATTCGGTTCATTCTGCGTTCCCACATGCCTGTCGCTAAGTCCTGATATTGTACATTCTTCCTGACATTCCCTCTGCTACCATCCGGGTTGCAGTTTATAAGTGTGGTCTGTGGAATGCTGTCACCGTTTAGTAGTTCGCATTCTGCATTGTGATTGCACCGACCTCGGCTCGAATCCACATCATAGCGGTCAGTTCTCTCAAAGTTTTACTTTTGGTGAAACACGGTTAGAAATTAATCTTTTTTATAAGATATTATTCTCCGAGGTGATGATCTGTTTTCCATCGAATTTTACTCTCTGATGTTTCTGCGTTTCATGTATCAGGATTTAAACCCAAAAGTTCATGAAGATGTCTCTCCCTCGCACTCTCCCTCGCTCTCTTTTCTGTCCCTCGTCCCATTTGACTGAGGCATTGCACAGTCTAACATACACTTGCACGTTGATACCATCCAGTCTGTGCCGTTGCACTCACTGTTGCCCCAATCTCTTCATTGGCACCTTCAAATCATTCGATCCATTTGGATATTGTGGCTGTGAGATCAATTCTCTTTTACCAGCTTTTACTGACATGGACCAGAGAGTATTGGAGTGTGAGGCTCAATAAAAGGGCATAGGGAATAACTGGGGAAAAGTGACTCTATTGGGAAAGATCCCAATAGAGACGGGTTCGATTCCCACCACACCACGACGACGGTAGAGTATGAATGCAATAAATGCCTAGAATTAAGAATCCGTTGTCTGAAAAACCCATCTGTTTCACTGACGTCAATGAGGGAAGGAAACTAGCGTCCTTATCTGGTCTGGCGTCCATGTGACTCCATTCCGGAAGGCAATAAAAGCTCAGAGCCACCCCGATGCTGTGACAGAATGGAAATATGTTCCTTCGGCTCAGTGCTAGAATTGTCCAGGGATGAGATCGCACTGGGAAAGTTGCAGGAGAGATTGACTCGGATAGTGTCTAGGCTGAAGAGTTTCAGTCATGAAGGGAGACAGGACAATCTGGGGTTGTTTTGAGTTTGTGAGGGGTATAGATAAGGTAGACTGAAAGAAGCGTTTCCCATCGATGAAAAGAACGATCACAGGGGACCAGAAATTTAATGAGAAAGACAGAAATGTTTAAGTATATTTGTAGAAAAGCGGTATAGGCCGGCGGGTGTTCGAATTTGGAACACACTGTCTGTTCGGGTCAGAGAGGCAGCAACCCTTATAACCTGAAGGAATATGCAGATGTGAATATGTTCTGCCAATACCTGGAAGCCTATGGGCTAAATGGTCGTTTAGCAGTTGCTTTTGACAAATGCAACCACAACGGGCTGAAGTGTCTCCTTTGAAACTGTTCTTCTTGCTAGTATAGTGGTTAGTGTCGCCGTATGTTATGCGGGAGTTAGGAGCTCAATTTCTGGCTGGGCCACTGTAAATATTTTAAAACTGTCGCTCCGTTTCCAAATGCGGGTTATTAATGCCTGTCCTTCCATTCTCCATGGGACATGTCGCAGGAAGGACAGTGCTTTCTGAATCAGGGTGGGGAAGGTCTGTAGCTCCCGGCGAGACAGAGTGTCAATGAAAGTGCAAACACGTGACTTCCGCAACCTGCACCTTGTGTCTGTACTGGAATCTGAACCATTTAATAGAAAGAAGGAGGAAGCTGAGGAAGAAACAGGCTAAACCAATTCAGATGTGAGCGCAGAAACATTTTCCGCAGCATCTTGAGGAAAACTGACAAACGGCTCCGAGAAAGGGTTTGTCTTTCAGAACTGTTAGTTCACAGAGATGTTTTTGTTCCACTCCAGCCCTTAAGAAATTGAATAACAATTTAACTAAGACTTAAAATGTTAGAACACACCAGGCGATGAGTCACGTGCTGGAAACTGTGTTTCCAAGCCAGATGTTTGATAACTTATAATAATGCAATAGGCTGAAGGACCATTCGGCATGTTTTTAGAAACTCAAAAACTGTCATTTGTCAACTGAACAAAATCGGCAAAAACAAAGTAATCAAGAAAAGTTCCAAGCATTGCATATGTCGTCCTTGGTGCGAACGTGCTGAAATGCAGCTGTCTCACTGCTAATTCCCAATGTTGATTTCCAGTCAGGGAAAAAAAAATGTTGTTCCTTATGGAAATCTGAAATTGAACATGAGTTCCTGACATTACAAAACAGCAAAGGTAGCAGTTCTGTCAGAGTCAGTGAGAATTTCATATCAGAGATGAAATCAAATGGGAAGAAACGCTGAAATAAGTTGCCTTTGCCTGCTGAGACTCAGTACTACAAAATGATCCTTATTGAAACATAGAGGTATTTTCAAGGATTTAATAAGTTGGATGCAGAAAGTTTGGTTCTGTGACCAGAGCACCTCGTATCGAATGACTTGGAGATGCCGGTTTTGGACTGGGATATGCAAATTTGAAAATCACACAACCCCAGCTTATAGTCCAACAGGTTTAATTGGAAGTACTAGCTTTCGGACCACTACTCATTCATCAGGTGATTGTGGAGTCCACAGTTGTAAATCACAAAATTTATAGCATATGTTTACAGTGTGATGTAACTGAAATTGTACATTGAAAAATACCTTGATTGTTTGCTAAGTCTCCGATCTGTTAGAATGACCATGTTAGCTTCACTTCTTTCATATGCAAAGCGCAAAACATTTTTATTTTAAAATTTCATTCTCAGGTGAAGTTTAACAACTGGTGTTTTGGCCCCCTCTGCTACTGTCTGCTCCATAATGTTTAGACTGATTCTAATTTATAAAAATGGGTTACCAGAGACTTACATGGATTCATGCAGTTTTTGAGCAAAGTACAATGTAACTCTGGAAGTACAATTTCACCCCACAGACGGATGTGTGTGTGTGTGTAGGAGGGTCTCTGTTTGTAGATATGGCAATGGGATCACCTGTACTGTGACATGAACCCAATGACCATGGGTCCCGAATTTAGCTCTCAGTCTTTGTGGGGGCACTTTTAGCTGCTGCCTGTTCCGAAGACCGCCTTGGAGGATTGTCAGCCAAAGATCCGAGGTCGAATGTCCTGGATCACTGAAGTGCTCTCCAACTGAGAAGGGGCACACCTGTCTGTTGATTAATGTGCAGCGCCCATTCCGTTGTGGTCGCCTCTGCTCAGCTTCACCAATGTACCATGTCTTAAGACATTCTTGCCTGCAGCGTGTTGCTTTTTTTTAGATTAGAGTCAGTCTAAACATTATGGCAAGGACGCAGCACAAAGGGACTAATCCCTTCAACATATTATCTGTGCTGACACTAATTGGTAAAGTCCACCTGAGAATGTAACTGTTAAAAGAACGTTTTTCGATTTACATAAGAAAGAAATGAACCTTATATAGTCATTCTAACAGATGGAAGACTTAACAAGCAATCAAGGTATTTTTCAATGTATAATTTCAGTGACATTACAATGTAACCTTTCGCTATAAATTCTGTATCTTACCACTGTGTACTCCACAGCCACCTGATGAAGGAGTTGCTCTCCAAACGCTATTGCTTGCATTAAACCTGTTGGACTATGACCTGGTGTTGTGTGATTTCTAACTTTGTGTTAGAATGCCGATCTCACAATTAAAATAGAAATGATGAAGAATTTATTCTCTCAGGCAGTTCTGGATCAGTGGACTTTCTTGTAGCAGAAGGCTGTTGAGGAAGTGTCATTAGCTGTAATGAGGCTGAGATCGGCAGATCTTCAAACAGCAAAGACATCAAGCGTTATGGCCAAAGGAAAGAAAGTGCAGGTCAAGATTATCAGATTAGACATGAAACCATTCAATAGCGGAGTAGACTTGATGGTCTGAATGGTGACTATTTGTTCCTAAAATTGTTGGCCTTAATATGAAGCTGCAAAACCGACCTGAGTAAAATGTGCCAAATTTTAAAAAGCGTGGTCCCCCGGAGCACTGAACCGAGGTGAAATGTACAAAGAACAACACACAAAGGGCAGACAATATTGGGTCATTGATCCGTAGTGATCAGTATACCAAGGTAAACAGGAAAACCGATATTCAGTATCTACATTGTACCTGGCTCCACGAGGCATGTCGTTAACTCTCACAAACCACTATTCTCCTTCCGTTTTCCTGACTCCCCCTCCGTTCTTGTTTTAAACTGATTGAACGTCAGGCAATTGCCGATGACATTGCTGATGTGGAACTGTAGCATATAGAATATAGACCACTACAGCGCAGTACAGGCCCTTCGGCCCTCGATGTTGCGCCGCCCTGTCATACTAATCTGACGCCCATCCCATCGACACTATTGCATGTACGTCCATATGCCTCTCCAATGACGATGTAAATGCACTTAATCTTGGCGAATCTACCACCGTTACAGGCAAAGCATTCCATGCCCTAACTACTTTCTGAGTAAAGAAACTACCTCTGACATCTGTCTTATACCTATCTCCCCTCACTTTAAAGTTATGACCCCTCGCGTTTGCCGTCCCCATTCTTGGAAAAAGACTCTCCCTGTCCACTCTATCTAACCCTCTGATTATCTTGTATATCTCAATTAAGTCACCTCTCAATCTTCTTCTCTCTAACGAGAACAGCCTAAAGGGACTCAGTCTTTCCTCGTAATACATTCCTTCCATACCAGGCAACGTGCTAGAATATTCCCTCTGCACCCTTTCCAAAGCGTCAACATCCTTCTGAAAATGCGGTGACCAGAACTGTTCACAATACTTCAAATGTGGCCGTACCAGATCTTTGTACAGCTGCAGCATAACCTTCTGATTCCAGACCTCAATTCCTTTATTAATAAAGGCCAAAACTCTGTTTTCCTTCTTAACAACCCTGTCAATCTGGGTGGCAACTTTCAGGGATCTGTGTACATGGACACCGAGATCTCTCTGCTCGTCTGTACTCCCAAGAATCTTACCGTTAGCCGTACTTTGCATTCCGATTACTCCATCCAAAGTGTATCACCTCACACTTGTCCACATTAAACTCTATTTGCCACCTCTCAGCCCAGCTCTGCATCCTAACTATGTTTCTCTGCAACCTACTACATCCTTCGTCACTATCCACAACTCCACCGACCGTAGTGCTGTCCGCAAATTTATTAACCCACCCTTCTAATCCCTCATCCAGGTCATTTATAAAAATGACGAATAGCAGTGGACCGAATATCGACCCTTGCGGAATGCCGCTAGTAACTGGACACCAGGATGAACATGTTGCATCAACTACAACCCTCGGTTGTATTTCAGCGAGCCAATTACTGATTCAAACTGCTGTGTCTACCACAATCCAATTCCTAAGCATTTTGTATAACAGCCTACCGTGGGGAACCTTATCGAACACCTTGCTGAAATCCATATACAGCACATCAACCTGCTTCCTCTCATCCACCTGTTTGGTCACTTTGTCAAAAAAATCATAAGTTTCGTTAGGCACAACCTACCCGTTACAAAACCGTGCTGACTGTCCCTGATCAGATTATTCTTTTCTAGATGATTATAAATCCTATCTCTTATAACCTTTTCCAACGCTTTACCAACAACTGAAGTGAGACTCACTGGTCTGTAATTAGCAGGGTTGTCTCTACTACCCTTCTTGAACAAGGGAACCACATTTGCTATCCTCCAGTCCTCAGGCACTGCTCCTGTAGATAATGATGATTTCTAGATCAATGGCACAGGCTCGGCAATCTCTTCCTTTGCTTCCCAGAGGATCCTAGGATAGATCCCATCCGGCCCAGAGGACTTCTCTATTTTCACACTCTGCAGTATTTCTAATATCTCTTCCTTGTGAGTCTCAATCTTTTCGAGTCTAGATGCAAGTATCTCTGTATCTTCCTCGTCAACATTTTCTTTTTATATAGTGAACACTGTCGAAAAATATTTATTTAGTGTTTCCCATGTCTCCTCTGACTCCACACACAACTTCCCACCATTATTCTTGATTGGACCTCATTTACCTCTCGTCATTCTTTTATTCTTGACATACCTATGGAAAGCCTGAGGGTTAACCCTGACCCTATCCGCCAACAACTTCTAATATCTCCTCGTGGCTCTCATGTCTCCTCCTGGCTCTTCTGAGCTCTCTCATTAGGTCATGCAGGGAAACGAGTCTGTCTGCTGCACAACATCATTCTGCTTCGAAATATCAAGCCGTATTTCATATTGATAACTGTAAACGTTAACCTTTAACAAGCCATGACAGTGAAATCACTGAATCCTCATCACGAAACTACCAGGGATGATTTCTGTCAACATCACCCAGGACACCATGAGATTCGCCATTCTATTCACCAATCCTTCTGTGCGTGAACCCCTCGGCCCTATTCCAGTCTTGTTGCTTGGTTTACAATACTGAGGATATCCAATCATCTTTGTCTTTCAGTTTCTGAAGGATGAGACCTTCTCTCTGAGCTGGCAATGTGCTTGCTCAGTGTTGATAACACTGTCCTTGTAAGCTAGAAAAGTGCTTGAAATAGGCCATTCCTGTTTTTCATTCCAAGAACTTGAGGCAAAACGTTAGACAGGACAGGAAATAGCGGGAGTGAGCAGTGATCACGTTTGGCAGCAAGAACGAGGTGAGGCAGTATAAACTACAGAGTAATGGGGAAACAATGGGTAAGGAACACTGGGACGGGAGGGGCTGAATGCTTCCTTTCTTTGCTGTAACCAGACATTGGTGTTGAACTCAGAAATGGGACAACATCAGACAAGTCGGTGAAATCTTACTTTCTGCTTGTTTTCTCCCGAGGCCTGTGTCACACTTGGGGAAATGTGTCTGCGTGCTTCAGTCTATGGGTAAAAATGGGATTCAGTTCCCATCTCAAACTTTAATCCCATTTATTGTGTTTTACGAGATTAAAACGTTCCAGAGAACTTATCATTCAAATGAAACGTCAGAGTTCACAAGTTTACAGACCAAGTGCTGGGAAACGAGATGAAGGGACCCAGATCTGTGCTGTAATCACTCGATAATTCAATCATTTTTGAGGGGAAACATATCTGCAGTGACATAATTCCAAAAACTGTGTTATGAAGAAACGGTGCAACGGCTCCTGCCCTCATCCCTGGTGGTCTAGTGGTTAGTATTCAGCGCTTTAACTGAGTGGCCTGGGTTTCATTACCGTTCAGGAGATCAGAACCTGTTGTTCCTGATGCAGAGAGCGCAGCTCTACCAGGAATCTGTTTCATGCCTTAGATCAGTCAATACCCCAGCTCATCAAAGAAGGGAAAAGTGCCTTCCCTCTCTCTGCACAGTCGGACAGTTAATTTTCATTCTCCTCTGATTCCACTTTCCAAAGAGTTTCAAAATATTGTCAAAACTGAGTCTCAAAATTTCTTTTCTGTGCTTTTCATACATAGGAGCTGTATCAATTGATTGCATTGGTTTCTGAAAATGAAACGTACCTATGAGCAATGTGTGCGGCTATTCCAGGATTGCCTTCTCTGACAACGGTGGGACATGACTGATGTTGTCTATGATATGGAAGTGCCAGTATTTGAGTTGAGTAGACAAAGTTAAAAATTACACAATATCAGGACAGAGTCCAGCGGGTTTATTTGGAAGCACTAGCTTTCGGATAGACGCTCCTTCATCTGGTGGGTGTTTTTCTGCAGAAACTTGGTGTGTGTGTCAATATGCGCGATCTTTTGGAAGATCATCTGGACTTTAACCGACCGTTCGTGGTGTCGATGGTAGCCATGACGTGGAGGTGTTGGGGTTGGACTGGGGTGGATAAATTTTAAAAATCACACAAAGCCATTTTAGATTCCAACAGTTGACAAACACCTGATGAAGAAGCAGTGCATGGAACACTGGGGCTTGCAAATACGTGTGGTCAATTCAATCTGGTGCTGTGTCATTTTTACTCAGATAGCTCTTGGCAATGTTTAACTGGTCGAAGACAGTGAAAGAATTTTCGTTCGTGGAGATGAAAATGTCAAATATTACCCACCTCAGCATAACAAAAATGATTAGGTTGGATGTGAGATGAATCTCCATAATGCGCTTGTGCAAAGTAAAAGTCGAACCTACAACCACCTGATCCGTAGCCAGCTATACGAATGGTTGTACCACTGGTCAGATGCACAGCTGAGATTTTACACGCTGCAGAGCTGTGGTGTTAACAAGGACATGAGCAATAACAGTAACAGTCACAAGGTGAACAAAGAACAAAGATAATCACCATCATTGATTCACTTCAAATTGTCCTAAAAAAAACGACCATTCACAATCTGATCAGCCAATCAATAAGGTCACTGCTGATCTTGGAAATTGCAACTGACTTTGCTGCGTTTTCACCATAATTTGAGGTAAACTCCAGCCTAACATCACATATTCCCATTAATTTTCAACGTAAGATTACGTTAGTGATCTGTCCGTATTTGCAGGAAATAAGTGAAAACGTCCTTCCGGTGATGTAATCCAGTGCAGGGTCGGCCAGAAAAGAAAAGACAAAGACATGAAACATCACTCCCATTTCTCTCTGGGCCAATGCGTTTTCCTGAGTTGAATATTTGCAGGACTTGTCTTTACTATCTAAAGAATTAATTATTTTCCCGGGAAAGATTCTTCATAAATCAATTCACATCTGAGGTGTTGAAACATATTTTACTTTTGATTAAAAGAGTTTAATATCCTTTCCCCCAGACTAATGTCCAAATCCTCCCTCCTCTTCCATTTAAATACAAGCTGTTCCAGGTGATGTTGGAGCTCCCAAGCTGACGTTCCAATGCTCCTTGCTGCTCCATGTCAATAGAAGCAGCTCTACTTGAAGTTGGAGCTCCCAGTCTGATGTCCCAATATTCCCTACTGCATGTCAATAAAAGCGGTCCAGTTGAGGTTGGATCTATCACTCTGATGTCCTAATGCTCCCTGCTGCTACATGTCATTAAAAGCTGCTCCAGCTGAGAGTGGAGCTCCCAGATGGATCTCGCAAAGCTCCCTGCTCCATGCCAACTGAAGTTGCTCCAAATGATGTTAGATCTTGCATTCGGATGTGCCAGTGCTTCCTGCTGCTCCATGTCAATAGAAGCTTCTCCAGGTGTGGTTGGAACTCCCAGATTGATGCGATAATGCTCCCTGGTCCACGTCAAAAGACGCTGCTCCAGATGAGGTGGAAGCTCCCATCCCTGGCAGCTCACATACGTCTTTACCATCATAGAAATACTGCCCACTGAACATTTCCACCATTGGAGCCATTGGTGGAATATCTGCATCATGAGAACCTAATATTATTTTTACTCACCACCGAATCATTGTTTCCAAAAGTCATTCTTTCTTAAACCATAGTTAGCATGTGCACACTGCAGTCAATCCGAAGTAAGGTAATGGTGCTAATTGATCTATGCTGAATAAAAATTACATCCTATTTTTCATGTTGAGTACCTGCTCCTTAGCAAGGACAATGCCTATATTGAAATCACACTTTTATTCCAGGTGAGAGAATGTGGTTTGCATTATTTAAAATGAACTTGTTCACTGTGTAAAATGATCAAATAGATCTCAATTTCAAAACAAAATTGGTAACGTTGTCATCCATCTTGAAATGTGGTGTCTTCTTCTTTCAACCAGACGGGTATTATAATGAAAAGTATATTAATGATATGCGTATAAAGACACTTTAAATCGCAAAGTTTGTGAAGGTTCGTAGCTCAGGTTGAGGTTTATGGTGTAGGTTTGCTCGCTGAGCTGAAGGTTTGATATCCAGACGTTTCATTACCTGGCTAGGTAACATCATCAGTGGCGACCTCCAAGTGAAGCGAAGCTGTTGTCTCTTGCTTTCTATTTAGATCTTTCTCCTGGATGGGGTTCCTGGGGATTGTGGTGATGTCATTTCCGCTTTGTTTTCTGCTGGGTTGATAGATGGCATTTGGATCTATGTGTTTGTATATGGCATTGTGGTTGGGAGTGCCAGGACTCTGAGAATTCTCTGGCATGTCTTTGCTTAGACTGTCCCAGGATCAATGTGTTGGACAAGTCGAACCGGACTACCAAAAATCCATAAACCAGGAGCCCCCTCAGACCCATAGTCTCATTACCCGGAACACCAACTTACAGACTGGACAACGAACGACACGCAAGAGTGAAATACCTCATAGAAGAGTCACAACACTCCATCCACTCCACCCAGGAATTCCTAAAAATCGTCAAAAACACCAAAGTAGAGGAAGTGGAAGCAATGATCTCATTCGACATAATAGCACTGTTCACCTTCATCAACATCGACCTGGCAAAGGAAACACTTACCACACTTTTAGAAGAGACCATCACACACACCAACCACCATCAATCACATTACCAACGAAAACATAATGAAGCTAGTGGACCTGTGCCTCACCACCCACTTCACTTTCAACAACATAGTCTACAAACAAACCAACGGCCCACCCATGGGATCTCCGCTATCAGGATTCATAGCAGAAGCGGCAATGCAAAGACGAGAACAAACAGCCCTACCAACAATCAAAGCAAAATGTGGGTCCGCTACGCAGACAACACGTTTGTCATCACAAAATGAAACAAGATAGTCAAGACATTTAACATCATCAACAACACCCTCACAGGCATAAAGTTCACCAAGGAGGAAGAAACCGACAACAAACTCGCATTCCTGAATGTCACAGTAGAAAGAAAGGACAACGGAGGACTACAAACCTGTGCATACAGAAAACCGACAAACACTGACCAAATACTTAACTACACCAACAACAATCCCAACACACACAAACAAACCTGCGTCAGAATAGTATTCCAATGAGCCACCACACACTGCAGCACAGACGAACTTCGGAAAACAGAGGAGAACCACCTATACAACGTATTCGAGAAGAATAGATACTCAAAAAAACAGTCCACAGATTCCTCAAGAACAAATCACGACAAGCAGACCAAACACAGCCAGAAAACATAACCACCTTACCATATATCAAAGAAGTTTCAGACATGGCAGCCAGACTACTAAGACCCCTCTGAATCCTAGAAGCACGCAGACCCACCTACACTCTCAAACAAAAACTAACAAACTTAAAAGACCCAGAACAACCCATAGACAAAACCAACGTCATCTACAAAATTCCATGCAAGGACTGCCACAAACACTAAGTAAGACAACAGAAAGAAAGTTAGCAACCAGGATATACGAACACCAGCTAGCCGAAAAAGACACGACCTTCTCTCCCTCGTAGCCCGACACACGGATTAAAAATACCAATTTCGACTGGGAGACCACATTGATCCTGGGACAGGCTAAGCAAAGACACGCCAGAGAATTCCTAGAGACCTGGCACTCCAACCACAACGCCATAAACAAACACATAGATCTAGATGCCATCTATCAAACCCTCAGAAAACGAACAGGAAATGACATCACCACAAACCCCAGGAACCCCATCGAGGAGAAAGATATAAAGAGAAAGCAGGAGACAACAGCTTCGCTTCACTTGGAGGTCGCCACTGATGATGATGTTACCTAGCCAGGTAATGAAACGTCTGGATATCAAACCTACAGCTCAGCAAGCAAACCGACACCCTACATTTTAAATTATTTTTCATGTTTATGTTGCATGAATCTGCGGTTATTGATCCACTGTTTAGTTTCACTCCCTATAGGTAACATGCTGATTTCTCCAGTTGTTCATAGTTCAATGTGATGCATCCAGTGTGTGCATAACGAGAGGGAGCTTGCTTCCCACATCTTGCGTTTATCTGTGCCTTATGTCCAGCATTCATCAATGGCGAGAGCAAGGGGCGAGGGTGATACCAATTTGCAAGTCTCTCCGTGCCCATGCACGGCACCCACATCGGCAATTCTCCACTGTGCATTTACAGCCAGTTCTCAGTGCCCCTCCACCCACGCCCTGCCCCTTTGAAATATCTCCATTATTTTGTGCAGTCTCGCTGTGCTCTTCTCACCAGGATGAATTACTTCTACTCAACCTCCTCCAGATTTCATCTGACAAAACATTCATAAAGATTCCCTTTGCATAAACATGCACTTCGCAGCTCTTGTTCTTTGATTTTCCTGGATGTCTTTCATACGAAAAAACGGTCACAGCAACTTGACTTGAAAAAGAAAACCACGCTGCTTTTCATTATCCCAATGCAACCGACATTTCAATACAGTTTAGTCAACAGGCTCAAACTATTCTTTGAAAGTTTGTAACAGCTTCGATGCATATAAACTGACCATTGGAGTTCCAATTTCAATACGACAGCTGTGAACACCTGAAAACAGCACCACTGAAATGCCGTTGATGACAGCAACAAGAGTGGGATTCGAGCACAACAGATTAGCCGTCCATCGACTTAACCTCTCGGCCACCTCGTCACAGATGCAGGAAAAGCTATGACCTTATGAATAATTGAATTGCGTAAATTATGCAGAGCAGCAGAGATTTCTCCCCGGTGTTGGTGAAATGATAAATAACACAGTAAGGTTCCAAGACTATGGTCTGATCCCTAGGTTGTTGGGCAAGTAGACTCCCACTGTCACACTATGTTCACAGTGATCTGAGCAAAAATAAGAAAATGAATATGTAACAAGGTCTGTTGAATTCTGTGAAGATTTGAAGTCAACGGAATGAAGAACCCGAGACAGCAGGAGGTTTTCTTTCAATAAAGAGTTGGATAGAGCTCTTAAGGATAGTGGAATCAAGCGTCATGGGGATAAGGCAGGAACAGGATACAAATTGAGGATGTTCAGGCATGATCATAATGAATGGTGGTGCTGGCTCGAAGGGCAGAATGGCCTACTCCTGCACCTGCTGTCTATTGTCTATTAAATTGCCTGTGAGGAATTGTTTTCCAGACTGGAGGAGAGTGCATTGTGCTCAATGTCATTATTCGGAGCACCGAACTTCCGCTCAGATGTTTTTGACACGCACTTGTGTACAGAACAGACAATTTCAAAATTCAAAATAAGGCTAAACTGACAATTGAAGGCAACAATGCAAAAACCTTGATCTGTATCATTTTCCTGGGCTGTGCGACACCAAGTCACTGTATGATCACAGCAACACAGTGAGCAAGTGTCAGAAGGAAAATGAGTGCAGTACCAGAGCGCATACTGGGAGCAGCACGTGACACACGGGGAAGTGCATTTTCCACAACAGGAACACTTCCCAAACAGCGGACTGCGGTGGAAGAATTCAAAGGGGGTTTACACTTTGAAGTTTGATGCCAGAGACACAATGGAGACCTGTCATTGAGTTTGTTCAAGATGAAGATTTTAAGATCTCTACAGATGCAAAACAAAATAGAAAGCTCATGGGTTAGTGAAGGCAAAAGATGAAATTGTACATTTCATCAATCTATGCATATTACAATGAGTACCTCACCACGTTCCTCACGCGGGGACAGAACCACTGAAAATGATCATATAATCCCCTTAACTAGCCATGGAATCAGAGAAACTCGGTTTCCCAAACGTTAAGGTAAAACCAGGAATGTGGAGGTAAGCAGTAATGTGTTGCTCATGTGCTGAAGGTGACCAGTGCACGGTATCTCTGTTTCAGTATAGTGGGGTGTGCTGTGCCGAAGTTTTCAGTTTGAGCTTCACATGGAGCAGCTTCAATTTATCGTCGGGTTGAGGGATACAGACAGAAGTTGATATTGAGCAAAGCCAAGTTTATGGGAAAATACCCGTGTTTGTGGATTGAGAAGCGATCTTTTCTGGGTAATGACTTTTTGATCAACAAACATACTGCAAGTATCTAAAACGTGAAGAGACATATGTGGAGAGAGAGCCGAAGGTGATTTTCCAGCAGATGGATAACGTTTCCCATGTGCACTACGTTAAATTCCGGGAAAATAGATGTTGAACTAGTTTCATGTTGCACGGTTTGTTGCAAACTCACAAAGGTTATTGCAATAATAAACAAAAAATCACATAGGACCGTTTGAATATTGTATTGAACTGAATTTTGGTCTGAGCATATTTTATCTTCAATGACTTGCTGCAGAGAAGTACCGGGGGTTAACAATACAAAAGGACAGAGTCTTCTTGGTGGATTTCTTGGGTGGAGTTAAGAATGTACGAAATGTACATAACATCATGTGAATGTGGTCAAATCTTTAAAGTAGGTTTTGCGTCTCCAAGTGACGATTCAATTCCTACTCATTAGGATAAAACTTCTGTCTGCAGATATTTTACGACATCACCTCCATTTACAGAGATTCATCTTGAATAATACGCCACACCTTACCAATCCATGAACTTGCTATACTCAGTCTTATTCAGTTGTACGTGTTCATGAAATATCTTTGTGTCTGAAGTCAACAAATTCGAAATTGTTACGCAACCACACTGACTTTCACTCAATGGTAAATTCCCTCCTTGTACGTTTGTTCGTGTATCTTTTAAAACACTTTGAAGTCAGCTTCTACGTTTTATTTCTGGAAAGTCGTTCACGATTTAAATAACTCTATTGAGTGGAAGGAACTCTCTCCAAACTTTTCTTCATCATTCACTAATGGTTTTCAAGCTCTAACTAAAGTTATTGATTCCCTGGAAAGACGGACTTTCCCCAATTTATTCATTCAAACCTTTTCATTTTTGAAGAACAAATAAGAATGCGGAATACAGGGTTAATGGTAGGGTTCTTAGTCAGGTGGAGGAACAGAGGGATCTTGGGGTCTATGTACATAGATCTTTGAAAGTTGCCACTCAGGTGGATAGAGTTTGTAAGAAGGCCTATGGAGTATTATCGTTCATTAGCAGAGGGATTGAATTCAAGAGTCGTGAAGTGATGTTGCAGCTGTACAGGACTTTGGTGAGGCCACAGTTGGAGTACTGTGTGTAGTTCTGGTCGCCTCACTTTAGGAAGGATGTGGAAGCTTTGGAGAGGGTGCAGAGGAGATTTACCAGGATGTTGCCTGGAATGGAGAGTAGGTCGTACGAGGATAGGTTGAGAGTTCTCGCCCTTTTCTTGTTGGAACGGCGAAGGATGAGGGGTGACTTGATAGAGGTTTATAAGATAATCAGGGGAATAGATAGAGTAGACAGTCAGAAACTTTTTCCCCGGGTACAACAGAGTGTTACAAGGGGACATAAATTTAAGGTGAAGGGTGGAAGGTATAGTGGAGATGTCAGGGGTGGGTTCTTTACCCAGAGAGTGGTGGGGGCATGGAATGCGCTGCCCGTGGGAGTGGTCGAGTCAGAATCATTGGTGACATTTAAGCGGCATTTGGATGGGTACATGGATGGGTGCTTAATCTAGGTTAGAAGTTCGGAACAACATCGTGGGCCGAAGGGCCTGTTCTGTGCTGTATTGTTCTATGTTCTATGTTCTATGCTGTTTGTGCTGGAAGAGGTGGAGGGAGTTTTGAGGTCTCTGGAATGAGTCAGTCTACAGTTTTGAATCCATATAGTATTATTAGTTGCTGAATTCAATACTGAGAGTGGTAATGCCTGAGCCTTATTTGGAGACAGAGCGTGAACCTTGTTCTGGGTTAGGTGCTATAACAGATATACAGCGAGTGTGAGGGAGCAGAGAGTATATGGTAAGTCTTATCCTAACAGAGAGAGGAGGATATTGTTGCTTGTCCAGTATTGTGGGATATTTCTCCAGATCATCTCAGCGTCGAGGTGAGCCTCCCTGAATGTCTTGCCCAGGTCTACCACTAATAACGACACAGACCTGTCCCTCAGCTTCCACAGAATCAGTTTAGGTAGAATTTACAGATAGCAAGAAGAAGCAAATATTGGTGTGTTATATATCGAACCCAAAACAATAGCAGAAAATCGGAGCATCACATGGTCTGGAAATGAGATAGACAAGTATTGTGGATACCGCAGTCTTATTGAATGGTTAACAGCGTTAACTAAGTGACTGCTGAAGCTGTGAAAAAATACGTTCCATAAGTGTATATGATTTGGGTTGAAGAGTATGTTGTGAAGTAAACTAGAGAGCAGGTTATTTCGGATTTGATGTTGTGTGGTCAGAAGGAAGAATTATTAACCTTGGTCTGAAGCAGCATTTAAGGAATAATGCCATTTATAAGGTAAAGTTTACAAGGTGTCTGCATACAGTTTAGAATGCTTAAATATTCCAGTCAAACATCATGGAAGCCTGGAGGCTAGAGTGTCAAGATATCTTCAGTAAATTGGGAAAGTACAATATAACATTCAGTGGGAGACAAGCAATGGTTGTTCGAGTCACAGAGGCAGACAGCACGGAGACATGCCCTTCAGCCCAAACTGGTCCATTGCAACCAAAATGCCCATCCACGCTAAACCTCTTTCCCTGCCATTGTCCCATACCTTTCTAATCCTTTACTATCCATGTATTTGTTCAAATGCTTTTTAAATATTGTTAATGTATCCGCCTCAACCACTTCTCAATCCATGTGCAACAGCCCCTGTGTTAAAAAGTTGTTCCTCAAGTTCCCTTTAATTCTGTCCCCTCTGACCTTAAACTGATGCTCTCTAATCTGTGATTGCCCAACCCTGGGAAAAAAGACTGGGTGCATTCACTCTATCCATGCCTGACATGATCTTATAAACTTCAATATGATCCTCCCTCAACCTCATGCATACAAAAGTAAAAAGTCCTAGCCTGTCGAACCTCTTTCTGTAACTCGGACCATTGAGACCTTGGCAATATCCTTGTAAATGGTTTCTGCACTCTTTCCAGTTTAATAACATCCTTTCTATAGCAAAGTGAGCAAAACTGAACATAACGTTACCAATAAGGCCTGACTAGCATCCTGTATAACTGCATCATAACTCTCTAATTTCGATACTCAGTGATATAAACCGATTAAAGCCAGTTTGCCAAAAGCTTTCTTCACTGTCTACATCTGAATCAACTTCCAGAGAATCATGCATCTGAATTCCAAGGTTCCTCTGTTCCACTACACTCCTTAGGACCCAACCATTCACCATGAAACTCGAAACTTTATTTGACTTTATAAAATACAAGAACTTACACTGATCTATATTAATATCCATTTGCCATTTCTCAGCCCACTTCTGCAGCTGATCAAAGCACTGCTGAAATTTCTGAAAATTCTGATAACCTTCTTCACTCTCCGTGATGCCGCTTGTTTTAGTGCCGTCTTCAAACTTACAAATCATGCCTGTACATTCTCATGTAATATATGGAATATGTAATGGTGTCAGCATCAACCCCTGAGGCATTCCACTATTCACAGGCCTCCAGTCTGATCAGCATGTTTCCAGTATTAATCTCTCCTTCCTACCATCAAGGCAATTTTGTACCTAATTTGCCAGCTCCCCCTCAATTCCATGCGATCTAACCTTCCAGAGGTTCCAGAGTACCATGTGGAAACTTACAGAAGGCCTTACTGGAATCAACCTATACTACGTATACCACCCAGACCTCCTCAACGTTGCTGGTCACTTTATCAAAGAACTCCAACAAAATTGTGAGTCACGATCTCTCTTGCACAAACTCCTGTGCTGAATTTGATGAAGGGCTTTTGCCAGAAACATCGATTTTTTTGCTCCTCGGATGTTGCCTGACATGCTCTGCTTTTCCAGCACCATTTTAGTCTTACTCCGAACCATACCCTGCCTTTCAAATGAATGTACATCCAGTCTCTCTAAATCTTCTAAAGTAACCTACCCACTAGATTTTAGGATTACTGGTCTTTAGTTCCCAGGTTTATCTTTGTAGCATTTCTTGAATACGGGCTCAGTATTCGCTATACTCCAGTCGTCCAGGACGGCACTCGTTGGCCAGTGATGATAGAAAAGAGTCAAACAGTGCTCCCACAATATTTTCTCTATCCCCCTATCCTCCTGCTGTGTTCCTGAATATAACTGGTCAGGACCAGGAGTTTTTAGAAATACTGCAAAGTCTGAAACATACATCTATTTATTTCAGGTGCAAACACCAAAGAGTGAGAAAGTGACTCAGTGATGGTTAACATAACAAATTAGAAAATATATTAATCGTAGGAAGTGACTTCAGAAGAATTCCAGCTATTGTGAAAACCTGAGAATTCTCAGAAATTAACGATACAAAAAATTGAAGTCCATGAAACTGAAAAGGAAATCAAAAAGAGAACATACCTGCTAACAAACTGGACCACAAAGACTACATCAATCTGCGATCTAAATTTCAAAAGAAACAAAATAAAAGCAAAGTCAAATATAGAAATTTGTAATCGGGAGAGGAGAGGTCCTTGTGCAGAACAGGGAAATGGCCAACAAAATAAGCAGTTACATTGCATCTGTCTTCATGGAGGAAGATTCAGAAAATCACCCAGTAATGCCAAGTTATCGTATCGTACTCCTGGAGCTAAAGACAAACTCAATTCATATCAGTAACAAGGTAGTACTTGAACATGTAGCTGGATTGAGCATTGCTAAGTCTTCTGAAACAGATGTACTTCATATCAAAATGCCAGAAATAAATACCAATAGTAGTATTAATTGCACTGTCGATGACTGTGTTTTATTTTCCTATACATTCTGCAGAGACCGGAAACTATTGTGGATAAACTATAGATGAATGGAAGGGATCCAACCAGCTACAAAGGGAAAAAGACATAGTGTGGAGAACTGTAGACCAGGTAACTTGACATTTGTCGGGAAACTGTTGGAATCTATCACACAGGATGACATTTTTAGAAATTAGCAGCAACAAAGGAGAGAATCAGCATGCATTTCCGACAGAGAAATCATACTTGGTAAACTTCGGAATTGCTTGAAGTTGTTTCTTATAGCATAGATAATGGGGAAAGAGTAGAATTGGCATATATTGGATTTTCGGAACGGTTTCTATAAGATCTCAGTGAGTTCGTAAATGCAATGAATGTGAAGGGTGTTTGGAGGAATATATGTAAGTGGAAAGTTAAAGTTTGGTTCGCCTTCATTTAAGGGAGTCAGAACATTGATGTAAAGACATGTTGAAACAGTTTCACGGCATGTTGGTGGGACTGTAGCTGGAGTATTGTGCACAGTTTTGGTGACCGAATCACGGAAAGAATATACTGACCTGAGAGGAAGTGCAGTGGGCATTCTCCAGATTAATCCCTCAGATGGTGAGATTGTCTGATGAGGAATCTCGGCCTGTGTTCTCTAGAGTTTCAAAGAATGAGAGGTGGGTCACAGTGAAATTTAGATAATTCACAAAACATTTGACAAGTTGGAAATTAACAGAACGTTTCCCTCGCTGTCTATTCCACATTCAAGGCAAATAATGGCAGGATCTGGGATAGGCCAGTTAAGACTGCAATAAGGATGAAATTCATCATTTGGATGGGAGTGACTAATACAGGGGCATGGAAACCTACTGGTAGGAAAGATTCGGGAGAATCACCAGATATTCTACAAGTGTCTCCAGCAGAACAGAATAACTAGGGAACAGGTAGGACTCATTAGTGACTTGCCAAGTTGCAACCAAATTAAACTAAGTGTTAGGAGACAGAGGGTGGTGGTAGAGGGCTGTTTGTGTGATTGGAGGCTAGTGTCCAATGGTGCACCACGGGGATAAGTGCTGTGTCTCTTAATATTTGTGATTCGGACGTGTTGGTGTTGGACTGGGGTGGACAAAGCTAAAAATTGCATAACACCAGGTTATACTCCAAAAGGTATATTCGGTGGGACTAGCTTTTGAAGTGCTTCATCAAAGCGTACAACCACCTGATGAAGAAGCAGCGCTTTGAACGCTCGTGCCTCCAAATAAATCTGTTGGACTACAAGCTGATGTTTTCTGATTTTAAACCTTATCATAAAGGATGCAGCTGTGAATATGGACGAGGGGTGGGGAGTGTCTTAATTAAGTTTGTGTTTGATACAAAGATTGGCCGGGTAGTTGGCAGTGAAGAGGAAGGCCTTACGTTGCAGGAAGATACAGATGGAATGGTCAGATGGGTGGATCAATGGCAAATGGAATGTAACCCTGATAGCTATTAGGTGATGCACTTTGGAAGAAGGAACCAGACAGGCAAGGACTCAATGAATGGCAACACACTAGGAAGCTGAGAGGGTGCTTCTCCACACATCTCTGAATGTGGCTGGACAGGGTAACACACAATTTGAGAAAGCGTACGGGAGCGTAAACATCGCCTTCACATATCGAAGCATAGATTATAAGAGCTATGTGGAACTTTCATTAGCCAAGATGGAATACTGTGTGAAATTCTGGGAGCTACATTAGGGAAGGATGTGATTGTACTGGAGGGGGTGCAGAGGAGATTCACCAGGATGTTCCCTGGGATGGAGCGTATCAGCTATGGATAGAGCCTGGATAAGCTCGAATTGTTTACTTTGGAGCAGAGAAAGCTAAGGGGGGTCTGAATCAGGGGGATAAGATTACGAGGGATATGGATGGGGTGGATAGAGAGCAGCTGGTCCTTTTAATCAAAGGGACACACTTTTGAAGTGAAGGGTTTGAGGCTTAGTGAGGATTTGAGGACTGTTTTTGAAGCAAAGTGTGTTTGGGTCTGGAATGCACTTCGTGAGAGGAAATTGTCATGGTAACCTCAAAACCATTAGAAAATACATGGTTGTGCACTTGAAATGCCATAAGATTCACGGCGACAGGTTTTGTGTTGGAAAGTGGGGCTAATGTAGACCGTGCTGTATTTCTGATAGTACAGAGTCTGTGCTTCTGTGATTATATGGCTGTGGAAGGTCAATCATTCAGCAGCTTAAGATAGGAATTGATGGTTTTCTGAAGAATATCTTATCACAGTGTATATGAGTGAACTTGTAATATCTTCTGAAAATACGCCAATGGCAAAATTAAGAGAAAAAGGTGCAGCCTCCTTACAGTCTGATACCAGATAATTGAGGACAGGTAAATAGCAGATCAATGGAGCAAATACTTCGGTTATGCCTTCATAGAAGAAGAACAAACAAAAATAACATTTCCTCGCAATACTCGGGAACTTTAGTCTGGTGAGAAAAAGGGAATAGAATGAAATTAGTAACTAAAACATTTTAGAGAAAATATTGGACTGAAATTAATGGGCATAGACAAAGTCAACAGAATTTTATGAAATAGGAATCATGTTTGGGAAAATGGCTTTTAGCAAAATTATGGAGAAGGTATCAACGCAATACGATTGGATTTTCAGAAAGATTTTTGATAAAGCCCCAAGCCTATTGTGCAAATTCGAATCCTATGGGACTGGGGCTAATATATGGTCATGGTTTTAGAATGGGAGAGTTGGCAGGAAACAGTGAGTATGAACAAAACCATGTTTTTTGAATGGAAGGCTTGGAGGATATAACAGGGATGGAGATTTGGCATCCAACTATTCCACGTACACATCATATCTTTGGTTGAGGGGCTCAATTGCAATATTCCCAAGACTGCTGACAGCTCTAAACGATGTCAGCTTGTGAGTGGATGAGGAGGATGTAAAAAAGGCTCCAAATTGATTGAGACAAGTGGAGTGACTGGGCAAATACCTGGCAGATGGAGAGCAATGAGAGGTTGTGTACATTGATGGGATCAATTGAATGGCAGGCTATCATTTGAAAAGGATTGGCTGAAATTTGTTGATATATAAATGAACTTAAGCTGCATTTTTTTTTATTTCTGCGCAGCATTCCGAGTCCATGTAGGGCAGTGAGTTCTGAACACGGAAGTCAATACTGGGAAATGCATTGGCACGCTGCGTACAGTGTACGTAGATCCAGCAAGTAGGGAGCTGTAACATTGAAAAGAATCTGGATCTCCCTGTACACTAGTCACTGAAAGCAATATTGCAGGAGCAGAAAGCAGGTTGGAAGATAAATGGTTTATTTAACTTCATTTCAGAGTGATTTAGAATGCAGGAGTAAGGGTCATTTACTGCAACTGTACAGGGACTTGGTGGGCCCCATCTCGAACATTGTGCTGTATTGTGTGCAGTTTTGGTGTCCTTACCTAATAAAGGGCAAACCTGACATTGAGGGAGTGCAGTGAAGGATGACAGACTGATCTCTGGGATGACAGTTAGTTGTGGGAGCAGTGTTTGGGGCGACTGGGCCTGTATTACATGGGCTTTAGGAAAATGAGTGGAGATCTCAGTGAGATATATAAAACTCTGACAGGGCGAGACAGATTGGAAGCAGGGATGTTAGTTCACTTTCTAGAAAATGGTTCACGAATCACATTGCAGTCAAATCACGATTAATAAACACGTGTTATCAGAGAACTCCCTATATATTGATGGGCCGAAGGCACTATATTTCATAATTTTTAAACATATTTTGGGATATGAACATTGTGTGGGGAAAACTGCTTTGAGGAGATGTTCGGCCATGAAATAGCATGGGGAAAGCTTAATGTGCTGAATGACCTCCTACTCTCCCGATGTTTCTGTTCAGTCTGTGGGAAAGCTCTGTAAATGTTGTCATAAGCTCTCAGATGTTAGGAAGGGTCGACAGAACTGTGTTTCTCACTCCCTTTTCTGATAACTTGGTTGATGCTAGATGTTCTGTCAGGTTTTATCCTTTAAGACCTCAGAGCAGTTTGATACTATTGAGGGTCTCACTTGGCAGATTCAGAGACCTTGTTTGTGTGTCTGGAGTCACTTTTCGGCCAAGAAAGCACGGGAGATCACTTGGGGAAGGAGACCGATGTTTACAATCAACATTGGACACTATTACTGACACCAGATTTTAGGTATCGATATTTTATTAATTATTTTTAACTTCCAACACCTGCCAGATCATTGGCCTGGACTGGATTCGTAAACCAATGATATGTCCACTGCAGCACCATCCCCACATGGGGACCTATCAGAAACCACACTGACCTGATTATTTCAGTGCTACTTGACAGCTTTATCGAAAAGTATTCCCACCAATTTGACTGTCGAGATGGGACTAAGGGTGTGGTAATTGGTCAGATTGTAATTATTCTCCTATGCAGGGACTGGATATAGTTGAGTAATTTTCCTCCTCGCCAGGGATATGTCAGAGTTGGAGCTGGAATGATACGTAGGATGGCGTTTTTACAGGGGGCAGGGAGGGAAGAGGTGTAATCTAGGTAGCTGTGGGAGTCAGTTGGTTTATAGTATACGTCCGTGTTGAGTCGGTCATCCGAGATAGAGATGGAGAGGTCTCAGAAGGGGAGGGAGGAGTCTGAGACTCTCCAGGTAAATTTGAGGTCTGGGTGGAAGGTGTTCGTAAAGTGGATGAACTGTTCAATCTCCTCGTGGGAGCACGAGGTAGAGCCGATACAGTCATCAATGTAGTGGGAGGAAAAGGTGGGATTATATTCGCAATTCCTTCGCCTTCACCGCATCTGCTCCCAGGAGGACCAATTCCAATACCGAACAAAGCACTGGCCTCCTTCTTCAAACACCGCAATTTCCCCTCAGACGTGATTGACGATGCTCACCACCGCATCTCCTCCACTTCCCGCTCCTCCGCCCTTGAACCCGGCCCCTCCAATCGCCACCAGGACAGAACCCCACTAGTCCTCACCTACCACCCCACCAACCTCCAGTAATATCGGATCATCCTTCGTCATTTCTGCCACCTCCAAACGGACCCCAACACCAAGGATATATTTCCCTCCCCACCGCTATCAGCGTTCTGGAAAGACCACTCCCTCCGTGACTCCCTTGTCAGATCCACACACTCCACCAACGCAACCTCCACTCCCGGCACCTTCCTCTGCAACTGCAAAAAATGAAAAACTTGCGCCCACACCTCCCCCCTCACTTCCCTCCAAGGCCCCAAGGGATCCTTCAATATCCATCAGAAATTCACCTGCACCTCCACACACATCATTTAGTGCATCCACTGCACCCGATGTGGCCTCCTATACATTGGGGAGACAGGCCGCCTACTTGCAGAACGTTTCAGACAACACCTCTGGGACACCAGCACCAACCAACCCAACTGCCCCTCCCACTCCGCCAAGGACATGCAGGTCCTTGGACTCCTCCATCACCAGACCATGGCAACACGACACCTGGAGGAAGAGCAAATCACCTTCTTCGTAGGAACCCTCCAACCACAAGGGATGAATGCAGATTTCTCCAGCTTCCTCATTTCCCCTCCACCAACCTTTTCTCAGTCCAAACCCTCAGACTCAGCACCGCTTTCTTGACTTGCAATCTTCTTCTCGACCTCTCCGCCCCCACCCACTCTCCGGCCTATCACCCTCACCTGAACCTCCTTCCACCTATCGCATTCCTAATGCCCCTCTCCCAAGTCCCTCCTCCCTACCTTTTATCTTAGCCTGCTTGGCAGACCCTCCTCATTCCTGAATAAGGGATTATGCCCGGAAAGTTGATTCTTCTTCTCCTTTGATGCTGCCTGACCTGCTGCGCTTTTCCAGAAAAACATTTTTAAACAACTACCTCATTGTCCACTTTAATTTGAGGAATGTCCGAATCAGAATCCTCTGAAGTTGTTTTTTTCCTTCTGTGCCGTAATCATTAACACCTAGTTCTCTGGCTGTCCTTACCTGTCAAAGTACATTTTGAGCATATTCACATGACATACGCTGTGAGATTTCTTTCTGTCTGGAGTCCCTATCAAGTAGTTACTCTCACTCAATATCCGTTGTGTTTGATAAGGTCTACTAAACCTTGCTTTTCAAGGTTCACCTATAACTGGAAGTAACAGTAATATCTTAATCCCGATAACAAGATTGCATTTTTAAAAATTTCCTCTCCGCGTCCTGTTTTATTGCATGTTGCATTTCTTTTAAATGCTGTCTAGCCAACTCCCCAGCGCTATTAATCATTCCTTAAATTTTGAGACCGAGTCCAAATGTGTGGCCTTTGAACACTAATTTACTATTTTCTCCTTAATCAATTTAAATGGTCCTCTCACTTAATGCCCCCAAAATAATTCCAATGAAATGAATTTGCTCTGTTAATTGGGGGCATCCCTGATCACAAAAAGTGGAAATGGAATTCCCCGACCCTAATCATCTGGATAATCCTGATTATAAACCCTCAACATGGTCTTTAATGTTTAATGTCACCTTTCTAGTGCTCCCTGCAATTGTGGATGGTTTGCAGTAGATTTGAATTGCTTCATTCCTAAGACATTATCGTGATTAATTAGATGTGAACTTTGAACCTTGATCTCACTGTATCTTCATTGGTAGTCCGTATCTATTTTTTAAAGAAGAGTAATTCCTTTGCAATTCTTTTAGCTGTGATACTGCACCTTGGGATGGCCTCTGGAAATCTAGTCAATGCATCCATTATTGTTAAAAAAATACTGATGCCCAATCTTTTGATTGTGATCTGGGACCTAGCCAATCAATTAAGACTCCTGTAAAAGGTTCCTCAAATGCCGGAATAGTTAAGAAACGTGCAGGTTTTATTATCACTTGTGTTTTTCCAATTACCTGACATGTATAACACGCCTGGCAAACATCAACTACATCCTGTTGCAGTCCAGGCCAGTAAAATGTCTCTGTATTCAGTCTGTTTTTTTCCCTCACTCCGAACTGACTTCTCGGTGGTAATTCATCCACCATTCGCATCACCTCGTTTCTGTACCACATTGGCAATATGATTTGATGAATCTCTTCTCATTTTTCAGCTCCTTGAATATATGATAGTCTCCATTTCCTCATTTGGACATCATTTTTAAGGTAATAAAGCTCAGGGATACATTCAAAATTCCTAACGTATGTGCTTTTTGATACAACTGCTTTAAACTTTTATCTTTCTGCTGTGACTCAATTAGTTTAGCCGAGAAAAATTTTTTACATGATCACCTATTTGCTCCTGTTTTGTCTCAACTTTCTGATGGAACAAAGTATCTGTTCATGCCACTTAAGATTCCTTATCTTTCCATTTTTGGTATTTTCTGTTTCAACTCGTGACATTGGGACTTTGTTACCCACAATCAGGAAAATTTCAAGGATAAGACTCCTACATTGATTCAGTTGCCTGCATATCCACTGGCTTTTCAATGATATAGCAGTAATCCTACCACTGAATCAGCTATATTTCCCACAAGGACAAATTGTATTCCTGGAGCTGAGAGTTTGTCCAATACCTCTACCACAATTTCCCCACACTTTTCTGGACACGCTATGCTCACTTTACATGATTTTGCACCTTTTAACTCATGGTGAATTGCCTTTCGCTGTACCTTTTCTGGAAATATTCCTTCAGGAGTACATATCTCCTTATCTATTCACAGAGGATCCTGTGTCTCTTAATATTGCATTCTCTTTAACTGCCCTATGTGAATAAACTTTCCCTTTGCAGGTATATTTTATAAGCAGATCTGGTACTCCCTCCGTAACAAACCTCCAATCAGATTATACGCTCTGATGCAGCTTTCTAGTTTCCACTGTGCATTCTGTTACCGCTCCATCAAAACTCCCAGATTTATTCCTTTTTTCCTACATCTGTGTTTTTTTCTGAATCCACCAAAACAGTGATTTCATGTGACCTAATTTGTTGCAATGAAAACACCGGAGGCTTTTAAAAAATCTTCTCTGCCTCCTTCAAGTATTGCCTTCACCGAGAGCTACGTCTCCCTTTCTACGTGGGGATTTCTCTTTGCCCCAATTTCTATCCATCATGGACTGAAATTGACTCTGGAAGCCAAAACAAGTTTTATAACAATAATCACCAGTCATAATCATCAGACTATTCAGCTGCCAGCCTTGCCTTTATTACTCTAGTATCTTCCAAATGAGTTTGCACTATGTGAATGCTTAAACTCCTCCAAAGTAATTGTCTCTCTCAGAGCATTGTAGGTTTGCTCTCTTTTTAAAGCTCTTATCCATCTCTGAAAATTGCTTTGTTTGATTCTTTCAAACTCAATATGGGTTCGACCAGGATCCTTCCTTAAATTCCTCACGTTGTCTGTAGGCTTTTGGCACATGCTCATATGTACATTTTCCCCTCCTCATACTCCACAGATCCCTCCTCTGATATTGTTGCGCATACCTCACTAGCTCTACCTACAAGTTATGTTTGGGTCAATAAAACCTACATGGTCACTGGCCACTGAAATTCTTTAGCCATTTCCTACTCATTAATTTAGGCAAGCTGTGAATATACTGAAACACATTTCTCACCAGGCTTTGGACGACCATGGGTTTACCCATCTTCAGTCTGTTCCTCACTAAGCTGACCTTCAGCTTTCATCCTCATCCTTTTCAGCTGACGTTCCATTCTAAGTGTCCACCTCTGAAGTTCAAATGATCCCTCTTTTTCTTTCTCTCCTGCTGAAGCTATTTATTTTTTTCTCTTTCCTCTGTTAAACCTATTCGTTATCTTTCTTCCTCTTCTGATTTTAGTCGTAGCTCAAACTGCTTCACCTCTGCTTCCAACTCAAGCTGCCTCTTTTGCGATTGAAGTTTAGTCATCTCCACAGATCCTGATGGAGTTTCCAGCAAATTGGAATGCTGAGCTACTGCTGTAATCATCTCATCTTTCCTCACATCAGACGGTAGCTTTAACTCCCTTTGTCTACTAATTCCTGCAGCTTGGACTTATGTGCATTTTGTAAAACCCCCAAGGTCACTTTCTCCACCTCCAAAACAAGCTTTGTTCCTGCAGGAACCATTGCTATCTGAAGGTCTGTTTACTCACCAAATCAACACACGAAATAAGAGACAATATCACCTGCCACTCGCTGTCTAAATTCCGCGAAGGCCCCTAATCTGTTATGGACCAGACCCGAACACTCAAAACATTTTAAGCAGGTAGCCGGACGATAAATTTGCTACTTGTTGAAGGTTAGTGTATAGCTGATATTCCCAGAGTGAATTAGCTGGTCAGACTGCCGAGTTTTAAACAAATGACATTTATTTGCCAAATTACCAAATTAAACATAAGGAACCGAAAACAGAATACCTGAATAACGTATCGTATCCGAACCTGACAGGCTATACCGATTTAAAGATGCTGTTCCAATATACTTGCAACAATCCCAATAAACAAAACCCCTAAGCACCAAGAATAAAACTGACCCAACTGCTAACTGGTTATAATGTCGGAAGGGCAGAAGGAGGCAGAGAGCGTCCATTGACTCTGACTCAACTAACCAAGAACTGATCCAACCTGTCCAGCTGGGGAGCTGGACAGGTCCTCTTGATTATACAGGGTACTTTTTAGAGACTTAAAAGGCTTCTTGGATGAGGCATGTTCTGTTAGGTATAAACAAAAGGACCCCAACGAACCTGTCAAAATTCTGACATATTGGAATCTTAGGTCCTTTAGACCCTCTTTCAAAAAAACCAAGGACAACATAACCCTGTAAAAGGACTGGCTTTGTGAGAACATGCCACATTTGGCTTTGGACTGAATTCCAAAAATGTAAGTCGTACCGCTTTGAAGCCAATACAATGTGAAAGTGTTTGTTAGTTTACATAAAACAGTGCTCAATCATATTGTGTGTTGAAGATTCAGCATTGTCACGAGTGGAATGTCCAGACATATCCACACTTCCTATGTATGGTCAGGGCAAATATATCCACTGAGAATCTGTTGCTTGGCGCCTGTTCTAGTCAAGGAGAGACCAGCATGGAAACCACATCTAGATTGTGATTTTTTTGTTGTGGATGGTCATGGTGGAGCGTTCAGGTGGTTACAGTATTGCAAATGAATATCACAGCAGAATCATCTAACCCGCATTAAGAAAACGTCAATAATTCTCCCTCACAATTAACTTCACGAGAACAAATGGAAATGGGAGATGTGACCATAAGCCAGTGATGTCAACATTCAATTCAATCCAGTTGTTATTTTGAACTGAAGGTCGTATTCCAAAAGGAGTTATCTGGATCTGTTTGTTCAATGACTGTGATTGATGTCACTCTCCATGGATCCTAATTATGTCACTGGATGGTTTTCCTCTTCTATTTGTACGGGGCTTCTTCCAATGCTTTATCCCATTATTGATGCAGATGTATCACTAGCAACACTGACAAGGATCAGCAGTTGCAGCGACAGGGAAAGGAGAGATCAGAATCTGAGAACCATAGACTGGAATGTTCCAACAATGGGCCAGAATCTGAGAACACTAGATGGAATGTTTAAACAGTGGATCAGAATCTGAGAGCATTAGACTGGAATATGCCAACAATGGATCAGAATCTGAGAACAGTCGACTGGAATGACGCATCAATGGTTCAGAATCTAAGAAAAATAGACTGGAATGCTGCAACAATGGACAGGAGTTTATCTTGGGGTCTTTTGTATCTTTCCTTTTATTCGCATATATTACCAGTTCGGATATACGGTGTACTGCTGATTATTCAGGCTGGTTACTATCCCATGCTCGCTATTGTTGGTGTTCCTGGTAAGTCTCCCCATCACTATCGATTTATTAATCCCATGGTGAACTTCAGTGCTATTTCTGTTATCTATATTTAGTAAATACTGAAACTATTGTCGTCAGTTTCAAATGCAAATGCATTCATTACCCACACATTTCAGAACCGCCTACACCCCCGCACACACAAACATCTGAAAACAAGACTGTTCACAATCACAAAGTACCTATTTTCCCCGAATTGATTTATGTCTTGGTATTCTCTCCATCACCAAAGCTACCCACTCCCAGCTCCATGGTATCGCCAGACCCCATCTTGACGTCAGTGCGAGTGCAAAATAAACCATTATCTATACCTTGGTAAAAGTCAGACTTTATGGTTCCTGTTCTCTTCTAATCAGTCTTTCCGTTACAAATGTTTCCATCAAAATCTTGTTCTTGTCTGTAAAGTAAATTCATGACAGGGACACGGTGTCAGAGTAGTAATGTCGCTGGCCACGTAATTCAGTGGCCCAGGTAACTACACTGTGGACACTGTTTCAAATCCTATCACAGATGATGACAGAACTTAAATTCAAATGACAGGAACTGGAAATAAAAGTGAATTTTACTAGTATAATTCCACCAGCACTTTGTCAATAAGTTTATCTATTTCACTGTTGTCCTTTGGTGATTAAATCTCACATTATTGCCTGGTCTGAATTAAGGCTGACGTCAGACCCAATACCTTAAGGAATGGCCTCACAGTAAAAGGCATTTAGTGAGGTCCACAAATGCTGCTCTGTCAATGATGCAGACATCCCATGAAAGGTAGAGGGGAAAAAAAATGCCTCTAGAGATCAGAAACAAAAGGAACGAGTAAGTGCCAGAGAAACTGAACAGATTTGGCAGCCTCAGGTCGAGAGAAAAATAGAAGTGAAGTTTTGCGTCCAATCACCATACATCAGAACTGAATGCAGCTCTGTTTGATGTTGATGACAGGGATGGCTGTTGTGAAAGGGAGAAGGAGTGAGTTGAATAGATAGAGAAAGAGAGAGGTAGAGAGAAAGAAACAAACAGAGGGACTGTTGATGATTAGCTGGAGTGGAAATAATAGTCCAGACTAATCTTCTTTATTTTTTTCCTGTTCCCATATTACTGAAATGCATGCCCATGTGAGCTGTACATCAAAGTCCCAGTTTGAAGTGAGCTATGTAACTTTGTCTCTCTTCCTTGAGTGTCATCATCTTCTTTTATTCAGTGATGGGATGTTGGGCCAGTAATTAATTCCTTTCCTGATTGTCCTTGAGAAGGTGTTGGTGAGCCGCCTCCCTGTCCCACTGCAGCCTGTGGGCTGTAAGTAGTCAGTGCTGTGGTCCGCCCGGTTTCATTTATTTGAAAATTTTAGTGAGTGATATAACGGAGCGGCTGGCTTGGCCATTTCAAACTACAACTGTGTGTTAACCACAGTGCTGTGGTCTGGAGTCACATGTAAGTCCTACCGGGTGAAGACAGTAGATTTCCTTCTCTGAAGTGCATTAGTGTTCCAGGTAGGACAAACACAATGGTTTCATTAGATTCTCAATTCCTGATATTTGATTGATTGCAAATTCCAACATTTGCCGTGGTGGGATTCGGAACCGGGGTCTCGGTTATCACCTGGGTCTCTGCGTTATAATTCCAGAGAAAATACAGCTAGGCCATCACCTCTGCAGCATCTGCAACCATCTCCAATGGCAATAGTGGTGTTGTTGTTGACGTGGCTGTGCTTAAAGCATAGCGTTTTTCAAGGCGACAAAATGATTTGGCAAAACATACCATCCTTCTCAGTTTGTATTTATGCGAAGGTGAGATGATGGGAAGTGTTCTTGGTGAAAAGGAGGTGGATGTCCTTGGTCATGAGCCACTGATAGAATTCATACGGAGCAGTAGGTAATCAGCCCAGTAAATGTATAGTGTCCTTCATTGCAAAATGATGGAAGTTTAAGTATGAAGACACCTTACTGAATTTGTAAAGTGATATTGAAACAGTACTTGGGACGCTGTGAACAGATTTTCTCTCCTTTATGAGGAATGATCTCCTTGCCACAATGAGACAGAATACAGGCAATGCGCCAGAGTAATCCCTGCGTTGAAGGTACCACGAGGAGAGTGTGAAGGAAATAAGTGCTTAATCTGTAATGCGTAAAAAGAATAAAAAGTGTTTGCAATAAAACTTGAGCGTTATAGACCAATATGCATTATTTTCAAAAATAAGCATTGATACCGTTAAATATTCCGTGTTTCCCGCAATTTATGTTTTCTCATTTGGACAAATATATGATAGGGAATGTTAAGAAGGACATGGGCCAAGTCCAGGAAAATGGAGTTAGCATGGATGGACATTTTAGTCTGAATGGACCAGTTTGGGCTAAAGGGCCTGTTGAACTCTATGACTCTGTGATAGTTTACATGTCCCTGTGGAGCCCACATGTTGGTTGAGAGACAGCTCCAGGCTCTGACCAAACTCTCTCCGTCTCAATGCACGGTTGGAGTGAGACCCTGCACTGAGCATCATGTTGTTCACAAACTTGTCAGCAGCCACATTCTGACAGGGTTGGTCATTCTCAAAAGCTTCTGACATCCATACAGAAGACTAGCCCTGTCTTCTCGGAGATGGAAGATGCCTCCTTGAGATGTGCCACAAACCATCCGGTGTGCGTCCTTACCATCAGCAAACCATGTTAATGTAACACGTGTGAAACATTAGCAAAGGAGCCAGGAGGCACAACATGGAGCAATCTGTCTATGCAGCCTCTGCTTCATTAGTTTGTAGTGTTGCAGCATCAATTACATCCTCCAGTTTCAGTGTAACTGTTTGGACGGTCTGAATGGCCTCTTCTGTTCATGTGTCAATGTCTCGGGTGGCTGAATGTCCTCTGCCTCGTTCCAGGGAAGAGGTTCATTATTGGGTGACCGGTGGTAGCTGCTTACCTGCGTGTTGTGCTGACTAGATTCCTTATCTTCCTGTGTAACATTAGACAAACAGGAGGCCGGAAGAAACAGCAAGTCAGGCAGCATCAGGAGGTGGAGAAGTCAACACTTCAAGTATACCCGTTCTTCAGGACTGCGGGTGGGGGTAGGGGGAACTGCAGATAAAGAGGGAAGGGAGTGGTTGGGGTGGGGAGAGCAGCAGGATGGTGAGGTAGCAGATAGGTGTACACAAGTGGTGGGTGCAACCTGGTTGGTCGATGAGAGGGATGAATCCGGTTGGGAGCTAGAAGGTGGGTCATTTGGTGCAATGGAAGGGAGAAGGCGGGACTGGAAAGGGAGTAGGGCCATGGCTGGGAAGGTTATTCCAAATTGGAGAACTCAATGTTGAGTCCTTCAGGTTGTAGGCTAACCAGGCAGAAGGTAAGATGTTGTTCGTCCAATTTGCGGTCTGACTCACTGTGGCAACAGAGGAGGCCAAGGAGGTCACGTTGGAAAGGAATTGGGAAGGGGAATTGAAATGGCTGGTGCCTGGGAGTTCAGGTCGGCCGCTGTGGGCCCAGTCGTAATGCTCGGCGAAATGAGCCCTTAGTTTATGTTGCTCTCTCCGATAGAGAGAAGACCACATCAGGTGCACCTGATGCAGTAAACTAGGTTGAAGGAGAGGCAGGTGACCTATGTTTCACGTGGAAGGACTGTCTGGGGCCTTGGATGAGATGAGGGAGGTGGTGTGCCAGCAGGTGATGCATTTTTTTCATCTGCAGGGTCAGTTGCCAGTGGGGCTTGGCGGGTTTGGTGGGGAGTGTGGGACGAACCAAAATTAGCGAAGTGATTTGTCCTTGTGGAAGATGTGTCAGGTGATGGGATCCAACCTCGTTAACTGTGTCTGGTGGTACTGGTGTGGTCTTCTCTATATCAGGGAGACCAAATGTAAACTAAATCGAATGCTTTGCTGAGCATCTCAGCTGGGCCTGAAAGGGCTTATTTGACCTCCCAATCACCTCCGATTTCAATTCCCCCTCCCACTCCATTTCCGACATGGTCATCCTTGACATCCTCCATTGCCACAACGAACCAAAGCACAAACTGGAGGAACAACACTTCATATTCCACTGGTGCAGCCTACAGCCCGGGAGACTCAACATTGAGTTTTCCAATTTCTAGTAACCTCCCTTCCAATACCCCGACTCCCTTCCCAGCCTCTCCTCCTTCCTTTCCTTTGATCAACCCATCTCCCAGCTGTCAACTGGATTCATTCCTCCCATTGACCAACCCGGTGGTACCCTCTGCCTGTGTTCCCCACCTCACCACACCGCCTCCTCCTACTCTTGCACCTCGACTCTTTATCTGTACACACCGTTACCCCACCCCCAGTCATGAAGAAAGCTTATGCCCAAGGAGTGGACTTCTTCTCCTGATGCTGCCTGGCCGGTTGTGTTCTTCCAGTCTCCTGCATTCCAACATTTGTAGTTTGTTTTAAACTCTTCTTGTGCAATAGATAAGAGATAGTAAATGGGCTGTGCCTCTTCTTATCCAATAGCTTCAATGGGCTGAATGGCGTTCTCACATTTCTGTGACACCAGCTTGGGATACAGAATGAGCTGCTCTTTTTTAGTTCTTTGGAAATGTTCAGGGTCCAGTAATACTGTTACATGAATGTTACCTAGATATTAACAGCATGAGCTTGAATGTTGACCAGGTTTTGATTCTTTATGCGATATTTTCTGAGCATCCTCACTTCTGATCTAATGACGGAGGGTAAGACGTTGATGAACCCGCTGAAGATGTTTGTGCCGAGGAAGCTACGCTAAAGATCGCCAACATAGATATCTAGGGACTGAGAGGATTGATCTGCACCAGCCACATGGTGTCCTGAATGGCCCAACCACTTGGGAATTTACAACTGATTCCCATTAGGTTCAATGTTATTCAGTTTCCTTGACACATTCCTCAGTCACGCCCTGCCGTGATGTCAGGGCCAGTCACTCTGATACTGTGCTCATATATTTTGTTCATGTCAAAGGTCAAGGTAGATCCGTGGGGACTGTTTCCTTCTCTCAGAGGGTAGTGACTATTCTGGCCTCTCTATCTCAGACAGCTACATCTCTGAAATGTTTGGGGAGCAGAATGGTGTTAATGGATCTTGACACATCAGGGAGTTAGGGCTACAAAGAATTGGGCAGAGAAGAGAAATTAATGCCGGGAGAGATCAGCCCTGACCTTATTGAAGGCTTTACAGGCTATATAGCCTGGTGTTATTCCAGTGTACCCCATAGGCCAGTCATTTTGTTGCCTCTTCCATTTCCTGTGTTATTGACTTCAAGTAGCTGAATAGCCTGATCATGTTGCTGCATGATCTAGAATGGGTCTAGTTCTATTGCCTTGAGGGCTGATTGGCCTCCTCCTGTAACTGTATATCATACTCCAGGGGCTGAAAAGCCTCATCCTGTTCTGGTGTAACTGAAATCCATATAGTCCAGATCTACCACCCTTGGAGAAAGTGAACACTGCAGATGCTGGAGATCAGAGTTGCGAAGTGTGGCACTGGAAGTGCCTAGCTGGTCAGGCAGCATTCAAGAAGCAGGAGTATCGAAATCTTGGACATTCCTGATGATAGGCATATGCCAAAACATCGATTTTCCTTCCCCTCCAATGCTGCCTGATCTGCTGTTCTTGTCCAGCACCTCACATTTGGACGTCTACTGGCCCGCCCTAGTCAACCTTCCTGGTCATGTCATCAAAGAAAATTAACAAATTCTTCAGGCATGAACCTCCACTCAAAAAGCCATGCTTACTATTCCTAATCAAACCGTTTTCCGAATGCATGTACATCTTATTCTTCAGAATCTTCTCAAGTAATTTACCTACCACAGATGTTAAGCTGACTGGTCTGTATTTCCCATGCTTTATTTTTTCAGTCCTTCTTGATTAAGTGCACATTTGCTATCCTTCAGTCTTCTGGGATCTCACCTGTGATAACTGATGATCAAAATTATCAGCCACGGCCCCCGCAAATTCTTCTCTGGCCCCTTTCAGTGTTCTTGGATATATCTGGTAAGGACCATGAGATTTCTCCAACTTCAAAGATTCTAGTACATCAATTACCTCCTCTATTGTGATACAGACTGTCCCTAAGATATCACCACTAATTTCCCCAAATTCCCATATATTCATATCTTTCTCCACTGTAAATATAGAGGAGAGATATTTGTTGAGGACATCGCCTATCTCTTATGGTACTACACATGCATGTCCACTTTGGTCTTTGAGGGGTCTTATTCTCTCTTTAGTTAATGATTTTCCTTTAATATACTTAAAGTGCCTCTTTTGATTCACCCTGATCTTCTCAGTCAAGGTTATCTCATACCCCCTTTTCGCACTCCTAATTTCCTTCTTCAGTAAACTCCGATATCCCCTGTACACCTCCAGGGATTTCCGTGATCCAAGCTGCCTCTACCTGAGCCACGCCTCCACAATTTGTTTGGTCAAAGCCTAAACATTTCTTGTTATCCAGTGTTCCTCATTCCTCTCAACGTTCCTTTCATCCTCACAGGAACATAGAGATCTTAAGCTCCCGCTTGCTGGAGGTCCCTTTGCTTGCAAACAGACTACTCTGATCAACTCCTGCAAACGCCTGTCTGAGTCTATCAAAATTAACCTTGCCCCAATTTAGAACTTGAATCTATGGACCAATTTCTTCCCTCTCCATAACTTTTTGCAAATTAACAGAACTATGGTCACTGGTCCCAAAGTGCACATCTACTGTCACCTCACTCACCTATCCTGATATATTTCGTAAGAGTATGACAAATATTGCCCCTTCCCGATTAGGACCCTCTATATACTGCTGGAGGAAACTTTCCTGACACATCCCATCAAATCCCTTAATGCTCTGGCAGTTCCAGTCTGTGTTATAAAAATTAAAACCCCTATTATGACAAACCGAATGTTCCCTGTAAGTCTCCCCAAACTCGCTAGATAGTTTTGTTACTGTAATTCCTGTTGACAGTTTGGGGGCCTATATTACAACCCCAATAAAGTCACCATCCGCTTCTTATTTCTTAGTTCCACCCAGAAAGCTTTCTACACCCCTTGATTAGAAATGCTACTCCCCTCCCACTTTCCACCATCTCTGTCCCTCCTAATGCATTTATCCTTTTAAATTAAAGGTCAGTCCTACCCATCCCTCAGCCATGTTTCTGTAATAGCTAGACTATCCAGTGCCAAGTATCTATCCACACCCTGAATTCATTGGCCTTACCTGTCAGCTCTTTCACATTGAAATAAATGCAATTTAATCAACAGGCATTCCTTGCTCCCTATCGTGTTCCAGCCTGGTCTGTCTCCTCAACGTACTATTTCTGAATACTGTATTTCCTTCCAGCCTCACACTTGCCTCCCTGATCTCGAGGGTCCCACCTCCTGCCAATCTCGTTTAAACACTCCCTTGTAGCACGAGCAAAACTGGCTGCCAAGATATTGGTCCCCCGTCCAGTGCATGTGCCACCAGTCCCTCTTGAACAGGTCAACTCTGTCACAGAAAAGCTCCTAATGATCAAAAAATATGAATCCCACCCCCTGCATCAATTCTTTAGTCACATACGTATCCGCCATGTCTTCCTGTTCTTACCCACACTAGCTCATGACAATGGAAGTCATCAGGTGACTGTCAAGGTCTTATTTTCTAACTTTTCTTCGAGCTCTCAGTAATCACTCTGAAGGACCACATTCCTATGTCTACCTGTGTCATTTGTGCCAACGTGCACAATGACTTCTAACAGTTCACACCACCCCCCACGCCCCCCAACTCCAGCAGACACTCAGAGACATCCTGGACACTGACAACTGAGAAGCAACACACCATCCTGGTTTGCCGTTTGAGGCCACAGAATCTCTCATTTCTAAGACCCTGTTTACCATTGTCCTTTCCCATTGCTCCCCAGACCCAGTCGTAATGCAACTATGCTGGCTACTGCTGCTTTCCCCTAAACGTTCATTTCCTAACACCCATTTCCCAACACCACAAAGTCAGTATCAAAAATGGTATACTTGTTTTCGAGAGGAATGCCACAGGGGATTCCTGCACTCTCTGCCTACTCCCTTCCCCATTCCTGGTTGTCGTCCAGCTACTCTCTGCCTGGAACACGACAGGAAGCAAGGAACACCTGTTGGATTAAATTGCGTTTATTTAAATGCAACACGGCTGACAGGTAACGATGACGAACTCATGAATTAGATCTTTACATGGGACTGGGATATGACAGTCTTTAAAGAAACACGGCTAAGGGAGGGACTTTGGTGTGACCACCTCACTAAAGCTCTTACCTCTGAAGTGCTCTGTATCTGGATGATCCGGAGAACAGCCAACTCCAGATCCTGAACACTGTCTCCCAGGAACTGCAGCTGGTTGCACTGCCCACACGTGTAGTCATCAGGGACAAAGGAAATCTCCCTGAGCTCCACATCCCGCAGGTGGAACGTGCAACTGCCCTAACTGCCATCTCAACTGTTGTCAAACTAGCATTAAAAAGACCTTACGTGAGCTTACCTGTACCTTTTGCTGAGCCTCTGCTCACCAAAGCCTCTGGAACCAAAGCATTACTACCTATTCTGCCACTAACAACACGTCAATAGACCACTCCACATTTAGTTTTGGTTAAGGCAGGAGGGAAACACTGCAGTGATGCATTGTTTGGGACTTAAGCACCCCTTGACACCAGACCCATACTTGGACTTGCTGAGGTTTTCTTTCTCGTCGTGGTGACTGCGCAGATGCAAATATTCACCCTGACAGCCAATCCACGTTGTCGCAGTCCTCTGATCTTTTCTGAATATTAATACTGCATTTGTGAATTCCTTGAATCTATTGATTGCTTTCCAAACTGTGTCTCATTCTGGAGGGAGAGATGCTGGTGTTCCAGTGAATACAGGCTATTTGAAAAGGTTTACCATTAGACATATGAGCGATATAATGCCCATCCGCTCGCTGACTCAGTTTTTCCTTTCAATTAGAGTACATTTATTCTGATAACCTTCAATTCCATTTTCCAGCATTTTCCCTGTAACCCTTGTTTAAAACTCTGTCCATCTCAGCCTTGAACATATTTAGTGATCATTCCTCAACAGCTATCTCAATTTTCTGCAATTGTTTCCCTCCCACTGATGTGAGACTTGGTGGTCTTTAATCCCATGGCTTTTTTCTAGCACTCTGTGTGGAAGTTAAACCTACATTAGATGTTATCATGTTCGATAATACCAACTTTGTGGCCAGAGGCAAAACTAAAAAAAAAGAAACACAACGGTTAAGAACCTGTAATCTCCTCCCTCATCTTCCACATCAGTCTAAGATACAGTTCATCCGGATCAAGGGATTTGGCCACATTTTATCATACACCAACTTCCAATTCTTCCTCAGCTTCTGTGTAAATTTGCTCAAGGTCACACTGTCAGGAACAGACATTGAATACAGTAACTGCTCCTCCAAATTGAAGACCAATATGTAATAGGTCTTTGACATATTCTCTGGCTCGATGCACAGTTTGCCTCCTCGGATCCTAATACTCCCTATTCTTTCTCTTGTTATCCCTCTTACCCTTAATAAACCGATAAAATGTCTCTGGAGTCTTGAAAATACTGCCCACTAATATTTTTATCACCGCTGCACCCCTACCCTCTTTTTGCATTTTTACTTACTTTCTTGAGTTTAGACCTTCACGTTCTCTCCTCTTCTGGGACCTCCATTGACCTGCTCCCTTTATGCCTGTTTTAAGCTTCTCTTTCATTGTTAATTCCATTCTGAATATGTGTAGATATCCCAGGCTCTCCGGGCTGGTTTTCCTACATTTCATCTTTGGTGTAACATGTTGTGGTGACACTCTCATCAATTCCATTGTGAGCATGTGATCCCCCCCCGCCCCCACCTATACGCTGTTCTGTTACAGTTTCACCCAGAAGTAACTGTACTGTGGACAGATCCTGTCTTTCTCTTGGTAAGATCTGCCTCCATCATCCAAATTATTTTTAATTTTCAAGCCTTTTTTCTTTTGGTCTTTTCCTTAACAAGCTAAAAATGCTTGAGTCACGGTCACTGGTCCTGCAATGCTCTCCCAAACCTTCCTGGCACCTGCTGGCTTCGCTCCCCACAGTCACGCCGATGCACTGCTCCGCCCATCGTTGTATCTGCTCCATGTTGATATAAGAGTCTCTCTGGAATAAATGTCAAGTCATCTTCCCCTCTTTAAAAAAAATCACTGTCCTAATGAATATTTGGAATTGAAATGTCTAAATATAATAATCCTGTTATTGTTTTTACACACCTCAGTGAATTGGTTATATATCTGCTGCTGTATTTTCTTTTATCTGAGAGTCGGTAATATATCCCCAGCAGTGCATTTGTCATCGTTTTGATCCTAACCTCAACCCACAAAGCGTCATTTGAATACCCTTCCAAGATATGATGCGAGCTAACTGCAGTCATTGACTCCATAATTAATAAGGCAACGCCACCTTCTCTTTTACCCTTCTCCTGTGCTGTCCATAGTTCTTATACCACAGAATATTGAGTTGTCAGCCCTGACCACCCTCAAACACATCTCTGTGATGGCAAAAATGTCACACTGCAAAAATGTCATCTCATTCCCTTATCACACCTGTCGGTCCGATAATATTCCCAACATTAAGGTAAAGGACATCCAGCCTGGAATATAGCACACGGAATACTCTGTACCGCGCAGTTCTTCAGTCATTTACTGTTTGTTATCAAACTGCCTTTCCATGAACTAAAACTGTAACTCTGGGACTGAATGAATAATTGTTGAATTGTAATTTCTTTTTTAATTTATGTGTTAATCAAATGCAACGTTCCAGAACTGAACAGTCAGCTCCAAATACCTTACTTTGCTTCGTGTGCAGAGGGGTCAGCCCTCAGTAATGGAAAAAGTGAGGACTGCAGATGCTGGAGTTTAGAGTCGAAAAGTATGGTGCTGGTAAAGCGCAGCGAGTCAGGCAGCATCCGAGGAGCAGGAGAGTGAAAACTTTGAGCACAGTCCCTTCATCAGGAAGACATTGGTGCATTCACATTTTTTCCATTCCATGGGAAATTTGGAACTGTACTTGCTCAGGAGGGCAGCACTGTATATAGCCCTGAAATGGAAAGCAGTCAGTCAGTTGTTTGGACAGGGGGTAGACAAAGTAAGGTGAGTACAGACTGATTGAAGTACAAACATAAGGATAGATAAGTCCCCTGGACCAGGCAGGAGGCACCCGAGGTTACCAGAGGAAGTGAGGGAAGAGATTGCTGCACCTTTGGAGATGATCCTTGCGTCCCCACTGTCCACTGAAGTATTGTCTGATGATTGGAGGGTGGCAAAAGTTATTCCCTTGTTCAAGAAAGGCAATAGGGATAATCCTGCGAAATACTGGCCAGTCAGTCTTACTTCTGTATTGGGAAAAGTATTGGAGAGGATTCTGAGAAACAGAATTTATGATTACTTGGAAAGTGATAGTTTGATTAGAGATAGTCAGCATGGCGTTTTGAGGGACAATCATGCCTCAAGGAACTTATTGAATTCTTTCAGGATGGGATCAACCACATTGATGAAGGTAGAGCTGTGGATGTGATGTACATGGATTTTAGGAAGGTGGTTGATAAAGTTACCATAAGATCGGCCCATTCAGAAAGTAAGGAGGCATGGGGTACAAGGAAACGGAAACCTGTGTGTGTGGATACAAATTGTCTGACCTGTAGAAGACTGATAGTGGTAGAACATGGAAAGGATTCATCCTGGAGGTTGGTGACCAGTAGCGTTATTCAGGAATCGGTTCTGGGTCTGCTGTTCTTTGTGATTTTTACAAATGACTTGGATGATAAAGTGAAAGGGTGCTTTAGTAAGTTTTACAATGTAATAAAGATGTTAGAGTTATGGATATTGTTAAGGGCTGTCTTAGGTTGTAATTGGACATTGACAGGATTAGCTGGTACATGGAAGATGGAGTTCAACTTGGATAAGTGTAAAGCGATTCATTTTTTAAGGTCGAATTCGAATGCAGCATACAGGTTTAAAGGCAGGACTATTGGTAGACTGGAGGACCATAGGGATCGTGTGGTCCATATCATAGGATGCTCAATGTTGTCACCCAAGCTGATAAGGTTGTTAAGATGTCTGGTGTTTTCATTAGCCAGGGATTGCGTTTAAGAGCCGCAAGGTTACGCTGCAGCGCCAAGAATCTCTCTTGGGACGACACGTGGAATATTGTATTCAGTTCTAGTCGCCTCATTACTGAAAGATGTTGAGACTTCGGAGAGGGTGCCGGGGAGATTTACCAGGATGCTTTCGAGACTGGATGGCATGTCTTACAAAGAAGCGTTGAGGGAGCTAGGGCTTTCCTCCTTGGATCAATAAAGAAGGGAGTTGACTTCATAGACGTGTATAAGATGATGAGAGATATAGGCAGAGTTCATAGCCAGAGACTTTTTCGCAGGGTGGAAATGGCTATCTCGAGCGGGCATAAGTTTAGTATGATTAGAAGAAGGTTTGAGGAAATGTCAGAGGTAGGTTCTTTAAACAGAGAGTGGTGGGTGCTTGGAATGCACTGCCAGCAGCGTTAGTGGAGTCAGCTGCATAACGGATATTTAAGTGACTATTGGATAGACACATGAATGATAGTACAATGAAGGGTATATCAGTTAGTCTGAACTTCGTGTCGGATAAACGTTCGGCAGGACAAGAAGGCTTGAAGGGTTTGCACTAAGCTGTACTGTTCTGTGTTTTATGTTTCACCCAGCCTCTGGATTCTTTTCAATTGTTGAATGTGTGAGGGAGTGATCTGAGTGACATTAGGAAGCTGGGGAGGGGCGTTAGCCCAAAACTTCCAGTTATGTTGTTCATTGTTCCATTCACCTGACTGCCAGTGCAATATGTGACGTGTCCTTCACCGGACAGGCTCCGCCAAGTTCAGTTATGAACGTAATTCTTGACTTGTCATTTGCTGCTGTTTTCTTCAGATACAATCTGTTGGGTGACCCATGTATTAATCAGATATTTGCTATGTTTCGTGAATTGCGCAAAAATAAGACGTCAACTATCATTATTCGAGTGAACTATAATCTCTGAAAAGAATGAGACTGATTCTATATTTATGGAACAAAACTATAAACTCCTGTCAAGATTTTCTAACACAGAAATAAAGAATGTACATTTTATTTTGTATCAAACAAACAACATGGATGTAACTCTTTTGGTGATCAGAATTACACACACAATGTCAGGATTCAAAACAATGCATTGTCACTCCAACATTTTGAAAGTGGTTGGCTTCTGAGTGATTACATGTTCAGGTTGAGCTAACGATTGAATAATCAAATAGAATTAGCATTCTTATATATTTATATATATCAATCAGTTCAATTTCTCACTAAAATGTACAAGCTTCAGCTATTTGTCAGCAAATTAAAAATGGCTATAGTTCAAAATGCTCTGTGAATATTAAACTAACTAAATGATTTGTGCTATCAAATTTTAGTGAACGACAATTTGAAAACGTTTAACTTTTAGAAAGAATGTCATTTAATTTGAAATGCAGACAGTGAACAAAAACGATGAGCATATTATCGTGTAAGTGAAAAGTCAAACCTTTTCAAAGAGATTTGTGCCAAAGCAATGACAGATTTGTTTTCGTAATTGGAATTCAACATTTCAAATGTTCATATTCTGAGTAATAATTAGATTATTTAATGAAGCTGACCTTGCAGTAGTTGCATTTTAAATGCTTATGCTGCACTAAATAATCAGATATTCGTGAGTATTTACAATGGGAAATAATCGGATCCTGACTTTTATTCGCATCAGACACATGATCGAGTGCAAAACCTTAAAGTACAGGAGGAAGCCATTGGCCACTGTGTGTGCATCAGTTCCAGGAATGTCTCCCAAGCCCCTCCCATTTGCCAGCCCTATCTCTGCAGCCTGTTAAATTCATATTTCCAAATGCATATCCAGTTCTATTTTTTAATGTTCATCCACAACTCTCCCAGGCAGTTCCATTCCAAATCCTAACAACTCTCTCAATAAAGAAGTGTTTCCTTATCTCATTCCTGGCTCTTTTGCTGACAAGCTTGAAATTAGAACTCCTTGATGCTGTAATGCCAACTAACGGAAACAGAGTATTCCTGTTTTACTCTACAACGTTTTTTCATACTTTTGAGCACTGCAATAAGTTCACATATTTGTCTGTTCTGCTCAAGCAAGAATAAGCCTTGCAAGAACTGTTACAAGCACTACATCGGAAAAACAGTCAGAAAACTAGCCACCTGGATACATGAACAACAACTGGCCAGAAGAAAAAGACATGACCCACTATCACTGGTATCCTTACTTATAGATGAGGAAGTACACGATTTAGACTGGGTCTGCATATCCATCTAGGACAAGCCAAACAGAGACACGCACGAGAATTCCTACAAAAATAGCATTCCAACCTGAACTCTATCAACAAACATATCGATTTTGATTCAATCCAACACTCTCTGACAAAAAGAACTGGGCATAAAATCACCAATACTGGAAATTACATCACTGACTCAAGGAAACCTAAACACATAAATAGCAAATGGGACATAATACCAGCACTTCACCGAAGGCTCACTGATAATGTTCCCTAGTACAGTGATGAACCATCTGAAAATGAACTCTCCAACTGAGCGAGCAAACTGACATCCAGAAGAAGCACAATTTCTCTCATCCTCCCTTTAACTAAATACTTCATTCCACTTGTCATTCCGATTATTTTAAGGTTATTTGCATTCTTTTGCAAAGTAATATAGTGTCTTTCTGTGTGTGTGTGTATATGATAGAGAGAGAGAGACAGCGAGCGAGAAAGAGAAAGAATAATCCTCTGTAATCCCTGGATTACTCCCCGTGCCATGTGGAAAAGAGAGAAGGATGAGGGAGACACTAAAGCTTAACAGGTTGTTAAAAATCTAGTTCAGGGGTGAGAGTTCCAGATTGTTGTATCATTGGGATCTCTTCCAGGACAGGTGGGGACCTGTACAAAAAAGACAGATTGTATCTTAACTGTACAAGCACCATCATCCTTGTGGGGATGTTTTCTAGTACAAGTCAGATGGATTTGAATAAACCAGGAGAGTGAGAACCAAAGCAGAATATCAGGAACTGAGCAGAAGGTTAGGTGAATAGGACATCAGGCACGGCCAGTCTAATGACCATGCCGAGAGAAGGAATCAAAACAGTGAGTTGGGAGTTGGAATAAATTATAGAGAGGAGGCGCAGGTTTTTCAGAGATTAACAAGTAAGGATGGAGAGTGTGGGGGATGTGAGGGAGTGAGGTGTGTGGGATCAGGGAGACAGTGCACAAGAAAATGTTAAATGGGAAAGAGTTTGGGCTGGGGAATTCCATGATAAACAACTGGCTGCTTGTAAAAGTGAATACCTGGGAAAGAATTTATTATGCTTCAGATAAAGAACACCCTTATTGCTAGAGGTCTGTATTATAATGGAGGAAAAGCTGTCTTCATATTATGGCTGTAGCTTTACTAATGGTTGCATACAGCTCGAATAGTGTCAGTGTTGTTGTTGGACAGCATCCACTGAGAATATGAATTCCACTGGATGGTCCCAGAGATGGCTGGGCTGCCTTTGGTTGATTGAGTGCTGAAGATGCATGAGATGATGCTGGTTTGTAATATAACCACTTACTGAGTACAGTCAAAGGAACAAAGCAGCAACTGCCATTGTTAATTCTTTCAGAATATACCAGAGTGTTCATGGCTGCCACTGCAAAGAATCATGCAATGAAAAACAGGCCTATCACGTCTGTGCCAGCAAGTGCATATCCAAAGACATTTTAACCGTTTGTGAGGTTACCTACCTCAACCACCCATCGAGACAAAGCATTCCAGATTCATACCATCCTCTCAGTTCGAAACACATTCCACAAATCCTCTCTCAATCCCCTGACATTCACTTTAAAAGTGTGTCTCTTTGTTTTTGATCCTTTGACGAAGGAAAACAGCTGCTGTCTGTTCATCCCCTCCATACCCCATTTGCTCATGTACACCTGTACCATATTCCCTCCTTAACTTTCCCTGCTGCAAAGAAAAAAGGAGCAAATTTAGCCCTCCTCTTTCATACTTACTTTTGAGTACTCACTTGTCTTGTTACTTCTGACTTGCATCTTCCCAAATTATCGGTGTTAAGTTTCATCAGGCCATTGCTCTGACTATCTGAATAATCTGTTTCTATCCTCCTGTAGCCTAACACTTCCCTCCTGACTGTGACCCACCCCCAGCCCATTTTTGTGTCATCTATAACATTGATCATCATTTCACTGCTCCCCACCTCCACATTCTCACAATCGTCATTTCGGAATATCACAAACAACCAGTGATTTCCTTCCTGTTCTCCAGATGTTATTTAGATGATGATTGGACAATTACAGTCTCTTGCTTTTCCTATTTTGGTGAATTTATGAGTGATGTAGTTAACGCATTTTATGAGGGATCCACAATTAACATTTTCGACACAGAGTTGAATTCACCTTTTACACTCCGCCCCTCTGCATGTTTTGTTTATAAACATTGTAAATAATTTAGTATAAACTAGGATTTGGCATTTTGCGGTAGAACATTAGCATTTTGTGTGGCACTGTTCTTTGTAACAGCTGAAGAAATTTTTCATCTGCAGGATGGACATGCACTCATTCATTGTTTGTTTAATCAGCGAGTGTGATGAGGATAAATATTCAAATAAATTCTATATTATGGGCAAACTGCAGAAGATCAAATCATATTCTCATATCCACCTTGAATTGGAAGCAAATATATACTGTAAAATAAAATAAAATCAATAAAATCAAAAATATTGAAACACCACCGTAGGGGAGAAAGAAACATGTCTTCTGTACTCGAAGGAGATATAGAAATATATAGTACATGTACAACCTGAACAAGAATCAAGTGATAGAAGAGAAAGTACAAGAAATCCTTTCTTAATGTCGAATGGAAACCAGATCCCGATTTTCTTGTACAGTGATGTTTTCTCATCCAATCTCACTTCCTCAAAAGCAAGCTTTTCCCTGTCACTAAAACTTCACCTGCCTTTCTTTCTCCTCTGTCCTATTCTTTTCTTACAGTCCTACTTCCCTTGCACTGCCCCTCCTGCTGCTACATTCTCTTCCACTGATGATCTCCCTTCACACTATTCTTCTGCCACTCCCCTGTAAGTTACACCAATTCCCCAGTTACTCCCACTTTCTCTGGCTATTCCTTCCCCATTTTGCTTTCCAACTGGGATGATGGGAGCTGCTGGCTTCTGGGCTGCTATTGAGCATCAGTGAATGATGAGATTGAGATGATCAATGTCCAATAGGAACTGACAATAGTTGTTTCTGTCACTGTCTCATGCACCGTAAACAGGGTGGTTTTGATCCCCATGGTACAGAGTTGAGTGTCTTTCTGTCTCTCTGTCACAGCGCTTAACCAAACAGCCTCATCACAAATAGGACAAACCTCTCCTCACAGTCAGAAATCCATGCATCAGTTTTACCTTAAACATTGTGAGTAGAGTGAGCACATTGTTCTAACAGGCTGTGTACTGGCCTTTTATTCTTTATTCATTTAACTGATCTTCCAATATCAGTTGAGGTGAGATCAGAGTAACTTGCATTGCATCAAAGTAGTATTTGACTCCTGTGACGTCAGAGATCCTGAGTAAACTGTGGTCACTGGGAATCGCAGGACATTTTGCGCTGGTAATTTCCTCACTAAACAATAACACCTTCCCCAGAGCTATTGGGAATGCCAAATAAACTCTGCCCTTGCTAGTGCCTTCCAAAACCATTGATAATTTTTTCTTGTTAATAACATCAAGACTTATTATATTTTAAAGTTTGGTCTAAAGTCTCCGAAAAAAATAAGACCTTGCTGCTTGAGTGTCACTCCATTGAAATAAGGATGTTACAATAAGTATACCTTCCCAATTATAGTCAATCATTTACTTTCTGAGGTCTGATCGTGCGATATCAGTACCACTGAGATCAACGTTTTCTCTGTCCAGCAGAATCGCATTATATTGTCTAAAGACTGCACCACTCTACAATTCTAATTTATTCACCGGCTCATTCGTCATGCTAAACAGATGCACTGGGCACACAATTTGCAACAAGGTAGAGATGCCCTTGACCCTCTGGAACCTTCCTCCCCTCTCATACCTGCCCACTGACTCCATGCCCTCCCCCAACTCCACCTCCTATCGTTTATTCACCGTCGCTCCTTAACTTCCACTCTCTGATGCTGAATGTTCTGTACTCAGCAAATATCTGAACATTACCTCTCTGTGCTCCCACTTTAATGAATTTTAGGCATGACATTTAGTTGAGCTCTTCCGCTGCGTTCACCTCAGTGCCCATTTCTTTCGGCAATATTCCTCTCTCGGTTCCAAATACGCCGTTACCCAGCTTCAACACTCTCCCTCCACCTGGACTCCTCCCTCTGGCCTTTACCTGAACTAAATCGGTTCGTTGAGAAATCTCAACTTGACATTGGTTGTCGTAATTTCTCTGCACTTGCCTCACTAAATCCATACTATCAATGTCCGAACAGCCTATACTCCATGTGCTTAGGTCCAACTCTGACTGTGTTATTCAGCCTGTGCTGACAAGGATGGTGCTGCTATAGTATGGTGGACTGACCTCGACATTGCAAAGGTTGAACGCCCACTCTCAGGTACTCCCTCTAATCTCCCCCTAGACCATGACCCTACCATGGCACATCAGGCAATTGTATCAACTATGATAACTGACCACATTTCATCTGGAGATTTCTGCCCCACTCGCCCCACGCCCCTAACTGCCCCCGACCTGATGATCCTCTGATAGCAGAGCTCGCTTCTATCTCCTCTCAAAAATTCACAAACAGAACAGCCCAGGCAGACCCATTGTTTCAGCCTGCTCCTGCCACACGGCGGAAGTGCACGGATACACACTTGGGCCCCAGTTATGCCTGTTTCTTCCTGGGGAACATCGACCATTCCCTGTTCCAGTTCTACTCCAGCACCCATCCACAAATCTTTGTCCGATACATAGATGATATCATCGCTGCTGCATCTCTCTCTTGTCCGGAATTGGAAAAGTTCACCGATTTCACTTGGAATTTGAAACTCTCCATCACTTTCACCTGGTCGATCTCTGGCTCCTTACTTCCTTTCCTCAACATTTTTGCTTCCATTTCTGGGGATAGCCAGGCAACTGATATCCAGTATTAACCCACCGACTCCCACAGGTTCCTGGAGTATACATCCTCACACCTGGTTTCCTGCATAGAGTCAATTCCATTTCCCCAGTTCCTCCGTCTCCACCGCATTGCTTCTGCTGATACTAAATTCAATAAGGAAGCCTTTCAAATGCCACCTTGTTCCTCAATCAAGCGATTCCCCATCACTGTTGTCAACAGGGTCCTCAACCGAGTCTGACCCATCTCCTGCACTTCTAGCCTGCCCCTCCCCTTCCCTCTCGCAACGGAGTTTCCCTTGCACTTGCCTACTATCCCAGCCGCATTCACATGCAGAGTATCATCAGCCCACATTTCCCCCACCTTCAGCGAGATGCCCCCACCTGCACATATTCACCTCTCCTCCCCTGTCCACCGTCTAGAGGGATTATTCCCTCCAGCATACACTGGTCTACTCTTTATTCACTCCCACCACAGGTCCACTTCACTTTCCCATGCCGGAGGTGTGACACTTTCCCATTTACCTCCCTCCTCATCAGTATCAAAGGGCCCAACTGTACCTTTGAGGTGAAACAGCACCTTACCAACAATTCCCACAATCCGGTCTACTACATGCGCTGCTCACAATGTGGTCTCCTCTACATTGGGGAAATGAAGGGTAGACTGGGTGACCGCTTCACGGGACATCCAAGTTGGACCGCTGCAAATGACACTGAGCTTCCAATTGCCTGCCAGTTTAACAGCCCATCCTATTCCCTGGCCAATATCTCTTTGTCAGGCTTGCTGCAGTATTCCAGGCAAATTCAGCGCAAGCTGAAAGAACGAGACGTCATTTACCATGTGCGGACTTTACAGCCCTTTAGATTCAATATCAAGTTCAATAATTTTCGGGCCTGAACTCCCCAAAGTCCTAGCCCCCTATCCATACACCATGCCGAGTTGTCACATAGCCTTCCATTACTCACACCCTATTGTTAGCTACTAACAGTCTCCATTCAGAACTATCCAGTCTCTTCTGCATATAAACCAACATATTCCGTGTTACTATCAGTTCTGAGGAAGCGGCACTGGACCTGAAACGTTAACTTTGATTTCTTTGCATAGATCCTGTCAGACCTGCTGAGCGATTACAGTAACTTCTGTTTTGTTTCAATATTTTCATCGCAAGGTCTCACAATGCAATACGTCATCGATATTTAGAGCCCTGTCAAACATAGGAACTTTGTAATTTCTCATTTAATGTCCATAACAAGTTACTCAAGATTCAACTGAGATAACAACTTTGTTGTTATCATTCAGATCGGACTCTTTGTCACAGTTCAGAAAGAAGAAAGAAATCAAAAGAGCTGGAGCGAAACTCAGTAGATCTGCTAACATCTGAGCAGAGATGAAAAAAATTAACCTTTGATTCTAATAGGACTTTTAAGAACAGTGTCACATCATATGACATATGCTAATTCTGTTGCTCTGTGCAGACCCTTCCCCACCTTTTCCGTTTCTCCAGCATTTTCTGTTTGCATTTCATGTTTCCATTATCTCTATATTTCATGTTTCTTGACAGGTCTACATGTTGACCTTGGTAATATTTGGACAATGTGGTCCTTTCATGTTTCTATTACAGTTGGTGTGTCTGTGACACCTGAATTACAGCCAAAATCTGTTTCTTCTTTAAGACAGAAAGTAAAAAGAAAATCTGAACATCTTGTAAATCTCAGGAAATCTATTTTGTTTGAAAATAGATTTTAGAGGCAGCTAAACTTCATTAAATAATAGGGATAGATTTTGAACACTTGTGTCCTTCATTGAACTAGCTTGTCTCCCCTATCTCCAAAAGCTTTTATGAATAACATAGAATTATTACAGCAAAGGTGGTCAAAACTCAGCCTATTGTCTCTTCCAGTTTGGAATGAGCGATATTTCTACTATCATTCTCCTGTATTGTCCACGTAGCCCTGTACATTTTGTTGTTAGCATCTGCTTTTAATTGTAAGCATCCTGCCAGATATGAACAACATGATCAATCTCAAACAAAAACAGACGTTGGAGGGAAGGCTCAGCAGTTCTGGCTGTATCTGTGAAGAGACATCAAAGTTACTGCTTCAGATGCGGTGACACTACTCAATCTGTATTCCCAATGATTAAATGGTGTGTATATAAAATATAGTTCACTTTATTACTTTTAAAATTATCAGGTTCAGTTCACATTGTCATTGAGCATTACATATCCCAAACGTTGGCTCGTTCCTTGTTGTGAAATATATTTAATTCTATCTGACGTTAAGAGTGATGATGACTGGGGAATATCATTGTACTCCCCATGCAGTCTCCACAGCCACTATCCCCATTCCGCCCGATCTACTAGCTAAATCTGACTCATTAATTCATAAGTCTTAATGAATAAGTTCACTTTTGGTTTTGGACTGAGGGGGAAAAAGGCGAAAAATTATTGCTTTACAGCAAATAAAACTGCATTAAAATTTTTATCAATTTGTATAAATTAATTACTGAAACATATTCTATATAGAAAGTCCAACGTTTCTGTATTAGAGCAGTGAGAGGACCATTCAGAGAAGTCCAAACTTCTTGTCTATGTTCAGGACAGTTGTGCCCAGTGACAGTCTGTTGGCTGGGGTTTGTTCCCGTGAAGGAGACATCAGCACAGTAACAACATCCTGATTGTGTTTTTTTGTGTGGAGGGGCAGAGATTCGGGGTATGATGGTGACAGCATTGCAAGCGTACAACAGGACAGAGTCATCTAGCCTGCGATAAGAAAACGTCCATCATTCTCCCTCACAACTGACTTCACTAGAGGAATTAGTGATCGGAGATGCGACCATTAGCCAGCAATGTCAGCATCGAGTCCAGTCCAGTCCAGATATATTGTGAACTGAATGTGCTGTATTGAAAGCTAGAGCTGTTTGCTCAGTGACTGCATTGTAACTGTGTCCTATTGGTGAGGGGCTTCACTCAGTGCGCTATCCCAGCCTAGGAGCAGATGCATCAGCTCCAACAGTAACAGGGATCAGCAGCTGCACAGACGTGGAGAGGACAGAACTGAATCTGCGAATAATGGACTGGATAATTACACCAATGGAGAGGAGGCTTCCCTTGGTTCTTTTCAACATTTTCCTCTGTTGGAAATTTCTACCCTTTCGGATATTAGTGGTGCTGATTATTATTTTGGGCGAGGTGGAGAGTGTGTGACTAACCTATGGTGGAGGAGCGACGCTCCGAAAGCTAGTGTGCTTCCAATTAAACCTGTTGGACTATAGCCTGGCGTTGTGTGATTTTTAACTTTGTACACCCCGGTCCAACACCGGCATCTCCAAATCATAACCTATTCTCGCTATTGTTGGTGTTCTTTACTTCTGTCCATTCATTAATCCCATAAACAATTTTGAACTTCATTGCAATTTCTGTTATCTGTATTTTCCCATGAAAGAAACTTTTATCTTCAATTTCAATTGCAGTTTCCATTCATCTGAATTGCAGACCACTCCCTCACAAATATCTGAGAACAAAACTGTGCACAACCTCGAGATCCCTTTTTGCCCTGAACTGATTTTTGTCTCTTGTTCTCTCTGTCACGAACCCTATCCACTACCAGCTCACAATGTCCCCAGTCTCCATCTCTGCATCAGTGCTGTGGCTGAACAAACCGTTGTATGTACATTGGTAAAATTCAGACTTTATGTTTCAAGCTCTCTCCTGGCCACTTTTCCAGCTACAAGTATTTCAATCACAAAATTGTTCTTGTCTTGGACGTTACTTCATGATTAGTACAATGTATCAGAGTAGGAATGTCGCTGGATATAATTCAGGAGCAAAACTTATTAAACGAAAGACTTTGTTTCAAGCGATTTGTTTCAAGTCTTACCACAGCTGATGGCAGAATTTAAATAAAAATGGTAAGAATTGGAATAAAAGTGCATTTCACGAAAAACAACTATAAAACCCACATTTTGTCTGAACATTTTCCTGTTTCACTGATGACCTTCGGTAAAGAAATCTAACGTTACTACCCGGTCTGGGTTAAGTGTGACTTCAGACCCATATCAATGTGCTTGACTTCATATTGGCTTGAGGAATGGCGTCAGTTTCAGGGCAATTAGTGATGATTAACAAATGCTGCCCTTGGCAGAGACGCCGACTTCCCATGGAATAACAAATTTGAAGATTAAACCAAATAAAGAAAGATGCTGGAGATCTGAAATTGCATAAATAATGCAAAGAAAAGTTCAGAAAGTGCTGGGAAGCTTTTCTGAACTGAAAGCAGCTGGAAAATAGTGTGAACAATGCTGGTGACAGGGAAGTCTGCTTTGAAGGGCAGGAGGAGTGAGTTGAATCGATAGAGAAAGAGAGAGATAGAAGACAAAGAGCAAACAAAGGGAATGATGATCAGCTGGGGTGGAAATAAAATGTGAGAATCACCTCATTTATTTTTAACTTTTCAAATCTTCCTGAATATCACGCCCATGGTGGTACATGTATACCCCGCTTTTCAAAAATTCGCTTTTTTGCACTTCTCTTTCCTCAAATCTTCCATTATGTCCTGTTTTCACTAACCAAAAGAAATCCGAAGAGGATTTTCACTTCTAAGAAGAAAAATAAATTTTTCGCACATAAATTAATGCTACTTCACTTTATGCCATATCAGCTTATGAAAGGCTTTGTAGGAACACTCTACTTTCAGATACCGAGGGGAATCTCGATCTATCTAAGATCATGTTTAAAGCGATTTGATCCCACCTGTCTGTGTTCCCTGAGTGTCGTCATGTTCTTATATTTATTAATGGGATATAGGTATCGCTGGCTGGGCCAGTATTAGTTCACTTTTTTGATTGCCCTTGAGAAGACCTTGAGCCTCACAGGGCACTGAGACAGAGTGAGGCAAACAAGGTGACAGCAACACAGGAGCAGTGCGATTCAAGATCGAATTTAGCAAGATTAACATTATTTGAAAAATTAGAGATGTCAATTCGTCAGTCTAATAACGGTAGGAAAGAAGGTGTTCCTGAGCATGCTGGTCCATGTTTTCAAGTCTCTGTATCTCCTCCCTCCTGGAAGAGGTTGTTGGAGATCATTACCATTTTGGGAGAGATATTTGATGTTGCCAGCCTTTCACTGACAATGAGAAGCATAAATGGATGGAAGGTTGTCCTCCATGATAGTCTGGGCTATGCACAAATCCGTCTATAGTTTATTATGGTTCTGGGAAGAGCAGTTACCGTCACACTATTATGCACATGAATAGAAAGCTTTCAGTTGCCAGTATGAAGAGCACTGGGAGAAGGCAGTTCCAAAATATTTAGATGTAACAATTGACCGTTAAATGGATATCTACATTCTGATTGCTGTTTTGACAACAATTGAAATTTAACCAATAAATTTAAATTATGTCTAAGATAACAAATTGAGTTTATTGTATTGCCAACATCCAACCAAAGAGCCATCACATGCTTCAAAATAATAGAGAAGCCATCACCATCAAAACGAGGGAGAAAGAGACAGACACGTAGAAGGGGAGAGAGAACACAGCGAGGCAAACAGAAGGACAGTCAGTAAAACAGAGAAAGGAAACAAAACAAGAAACAAACAGTCACAAGAACAGGGAGAAGGGAAGATTGTAATCTGGGAAAGAAGCAGAAGACAGAGAAAAGGAAAACACGGAAACAGACAGTGTGAGAGAAATAGTGAGATACAAAGCACACAGGGAACTGGGGATGGGGTCACAGTGTGCTGGGGTGGGGATCAGAGACAGCTGGGAGTGAGCACTGGAGGAACTGGGGGAAGGGAGGTGAGGATTTACTTTGACCTCTACCAAGATATACAGGCAAAGCATATTAAACAATGATTACAGAACAATGGCTATAAAATATGTTTGAGAGCCATGCAGGTTATGCTGCACAGGGCGTGGGCGAGGCGAGATCAACAGGAACAAGATCAGCATTATCTGAGATTAAAGAGTACACTCATCACTTTAATAACATTCAGGATGAAGCTGTTCCTGAACCAGCTGCTCAGTGTCTTCAAGCTTCTGTACCTTTTAGCCAGATGGAAGAGGTTATAGGAGAACATTACTGAGGTCTGATGGGTCATTGATAATGTCATAACAAAGAACATTCCAGCACAGAAACAGGACATTCGGTGGTACAAGCCTGTGCCGATCCAAATCCTCTATCTTAGCCTGTCGCAAATTTTCTAAGGATCTGTATCTCTTTGTTCCCTGCCCATTCATGTATGTTTCCAGAAACATCTTAAAATAATCCACTGGTCACAGTTCTCCATTTTGCGAAACTCCCTCCCCCTACTATTCTCTACCTCCTGTTTCCCAGCCAGTTCTTTATTCACCAGCTCGCGCACCATGTGACTTCACTTTCGACATACCCCGACCATGGGGAAACATGCCAAACGCCTTCCTGAAGTCCACGTACATGACATCTACAGACCCTCCCTCATCAATAAATTTTGTCCCTTCCTCAAAGAATTCCATTCATTTGGTAAGACATGACCTTCTCTGCACAAAGCCATGTTGCCTATCACTGGTTAGACTATTTTCATTCAAATAAGAATAATTCCAATCTCTGGACCCTGTCTTTGTGGAGTTTTTTTTACAATCTCCCCGTTTCTGCATTGGGAGAATTAACTCTTTTCTCTCTCCAGTGTATGTTTCTATGTTTGTTTCAGGTTTCTGCCATCTGCAGTATAATTACTTGTATTTGATGGAGAATTGCTGCAAATATGACGGGTTTATTGTAAAAGTGGCACTGGTGCTCGGGCTCCCCGAGTGCTTGGGAATCTTGCCCAGCTACTTATGTGAGTGCATGTCCCTGATTACCTACTCTGTCTCTCTCAATCCCTGAGTCCATCCGTCACTGCATGCAGCCTTTCATCAAGCCACCCTGGGATTCCCCACATCCCATCGCCTGGCACTGGATGCTCCCTACGCAAGGAGTGCACAAAGACACTGGGCACTTTCTGACCCACCAGGGATGCGGGGCAAAGACTCTGCCATTAAAAGGAACAGAATAGCTAAAATCCAATTGAACAGCAAAGCAGAGTAAACAGGCTGAATGACAGCCATCTGTTATGACATTTTCTGGTCTTTTGGACTAATTCTGTTTATCCTCGTCCATCTACAAATAGATGCTCCATATCTATACCTTGTCAGACAGGTTTGGTGAAGGTGATAGATATCCTGTGATCATTGCGACTGATTCATTGGGCTCCACTTTCCTGTTTAATGAGATCACACTAAGTTTTTATTGTCCAGTCTATCCATTTCAAAGTAAAGATCTTGCCGGAGTTGTGCTGAAAGGATTTTTGAATGTTGGAGAGACTAGATTATGCCACGTGCCAGTGAGGTTAGGGATAGGAAGGCAGTAAAGTTAAAACCATGGCTAAACAACTGGTAGTATAGGAAGCACTTGCAATATATGGATCATTTGGATTCCCGGGTTGGTAGGATATACACAAGATGGACGGGATGGACGTGAACCGGCAGCAATCTCCAATATGTGGATCATTGGGATTCCCGGGTCGATAGGATACACACAAGAAGGACGGGATGCATCTGAACTGGCAGCAATCTCCGCTATGTGAGTCATTGGGAATCCTGGGTCAGTATGAAATGCACAAGAAGGACGGGATGGACGTGAACCGGCAGCAATCTTCTGGCAGGCAGGTTTGCTATTGTCACTCAGGAGGGATTAAACTAGTGTGATTTTGGGGGGAAGGGGGGAGGGGGGGAGGAGAGCCAGAGCAGTACACCCACAAGCACAGTGACTGAAGAGCAGTTGCAGACTAATCCCAGTACAGCTAAGACTAGCAACAAACTGGCAGATGGGAGTGAACACAATGGGGCTGGCGGTCTGAAGTGTGCTGATTTTAATGAGAGCAGCATGGCAGGCAAGACAGATGAGCTTGGAGCTTGGAGTTTGAATGAGTATATATAACTATGATATATATATTACAGAGATTTGGCTGAGAGGGGGATCAGAAAACAGTCAATCCAAAGGTCCAGAGAGAGTTGAAGAATGTGCAGTGAGAAGCTGGAGACTGTTGTTTGAAGCATAATAATTATCCAGCAGTTTATTGGAATTGGACAGTGTGTGATGCAAAGTACAGATAGAAGGGACAAGGGAGGAAAAAGAAATTGTCTGTTTGCAATATTTTCTGCTTTACTGACAGTCTTTTCTAATCTCCTATTACCAGAGAATAGACAAGGAGAATTTACATCAGGGAAACTCAAACCAAATATCAGGTCAGGATCTGATGGATTTGGGCTGAAGTGTATTTATTTCAATGGAAGAATTATTATGGTTAAAACCGATGAACTGACAGCCTGAATCCGTGCATGGGACTATGATGTTGCAGCTTTACAGAGACTTGGTTGAGAGAGGGAAAGGACTGGCCATTTAACATTCCAGGGTTTCATTGTTTTATGCGAGATGGAGAGGAAGGTAAAAGAGGTGGACTAGGTGGTTTACTAATAAGGGAGAATGCTACATCTGTACTTGAAGAGGACATACAGGATGGATCATCCACTGCAGCAATATGGGTAAAGCTCAAAAATAAGATGGCTGCAAGCACTGCGTTACTATAATCCCCCCCAACAACCACGGAGGGATTGAGGAACAGATATGTACGTCGATTAAGGAAAGGTGTATTAAAAAATCAGAGAGGTCATAGTGAGTGACTTTAAGATCTCCAGTAATGACTGGGAGTCCCTTGGAGCAAGAGGCTTCGACGGGCAGAATTTATTAACTGCAACAGTATGTGGATAGTCCAACCAGAGGAAGAGCCATAATGGATCTCGTATTGACTAATCAGCCTGGACAGGTGACTGACCTTTCAGTGGGACATAATTTTCGAAACAGTGGTCACAGCTCCTTCAGATTTAAGATAGCTATGAACACGGATATGTCAGGACCTTGTGGGAATCTACTGAATTGGCGGAAGGCAAATTACGTGAACATCAGGCAGAGCTAGGCCATGTCAATTTGAAGGAGATGCTGTCAGGCAAATCCACATTTTGTATGTGGCAACTGCTTGTTAAATCCTGACAGCTGGTGAACGTCTGGTGAACGTCCTCCCGACAGCACGAATTTCAATCTATTTTGTTTGAACAGATATTTCAAGGTCGCTGCATATCAGGCAACAGGAAGAGATAAACGATGATTCTGCACTGTGTCCTTGGCAGGACCAGCTTGTCTCTCCAGGCACCTGATGTCTTTATTGTGTTAAAGTCTTCATTGTGGTTCAAAGAGCTTCAGAATTAATCGAGCACTGATTAAGGCCGTTTAGCAAATTGTACAACGATGAGCTCTCCAGCATCACAATTTGAAAACAGAGAGAACTGTATGTGTGTGTGTGTGTGCGTGCGTGTGTGCGTGAGAGAGAGAAAAATTAACAAAGAAGAATGAAGTGAAAGAGATATAAGGAATGGAGTGAAAACGGAGCGACAGAGTGAGTGAGAAAAAGGGGTGTCAGACGAGTGTGAAGTTAGATCAGAAAACAGCACGAGGAGAAATACACAGACATTTTATTTAGAAACTCCCACAGACTGCAAGCCCTTTGTCTGGTGCTTTACCCTGTGAGCACTATACTGACATCCCAGATCATTTATCGCCAATAATATCACAGAGCTGGGTTGCTGACTGCTGAACAAGGTCCAAAATAACTATAGATTGGTTCCAGGGAGAAGGTGAATTAATTTAAATATTCTGGGCCAACAGGAACTTGTAGTCCCTCTGGACACTGTGTGACAGACAAGGCGAGAGAATCTCAGTGAGGGGGATTACTGACTGGGGGAAAATCAGCATCTCAGCTGTGGGTCAAATAATGACCAATAAAGCTTGAACACCTCGTCCGTGGTTTTGTAATTCACATTTCAATTCATATAGCTCCACATCGTAAGTGAATTTTAACAGACTTGCCTCTTTGTAGTTTTCATGTTTTGGTATGTGCAGAAACGCTTGTGCCTTGTCCAAGTATTTTGTTTTGAATAAACACATTTTATTGTTGTGGTTCTGTTCGCCGAGCTGGGAATTTGTGTTGCAGACGTTTCGTCCCCTGTCTAGGTGACATCCTTGGTGCTTAGGAGCCTCCTGTGAAACGCATCTGTGATCTTTCCTCCGGCATTTATAGTGGTTTGAATCTGCCGCTTCCGGTTGCCAGTTCCAGCTATCAGTTGCAGTGGTCGGTATTTTGGGTCCAGGTCGATGTGCTTATTGATTGAATCTGTGTTTGAGTGACATGCCTCCAGGAATTCCCTGGCTGTTCTCTGTTTGGCTTGTCCTATAATAGTCGTGTTGTCCCTGTCGAATCATATTGCTTGTCATCTGTGTGTGTGTATACTAAGGATAGCTCCTCGTGTCGTTTCGTGGGTAGTTGGTGTTCATGGATATGGATCGTTAGCTGTCTTCCTGTTTGTCCTATGTAGTGTTTTGTGGAGTCCTTGCATGGGGTTTTGTACACTACATTGGTTTTGCTCATGTTGGGTATTGGATCCTTCGTCCTGGTGAGTTGTTGTCTGAGAGTGGCTGTTGGTTTGTGTGCTGTTATGAGTCCTAGTGGTCGCAGTAGTCTGGCTGTCAGTTCGGAAATGATCTTGATGTATGGTCGTGTGGCTATTCCTTTGGGTCGTGGCATGTCCTCGTTCCGTTGTCTTTCCCTTAGGCATCTGTTGATGAAATTGCGGGGTATCCGTTGTTGGCAAATACATTGTATAGGTGTTCTTCTTCCTCTTTTTGCAGTTCTGTTGTACTGCAGTGTTGTTGCCTTTGTGAACAGTGTCTTGATGCAACTTCTTTTGTGTGTGTTGGGGTGGTTGCTTTCGTAGTTCAGTACTTGGTCTGTGTGCGTGGCTTTCCTGTATACCTTTGTGGTGAATTCTCCGTTCGGTGTTCTCTGTACCATCACGTCTAGGAATGGGCGTTGGTTGTCCTTCTCTTCCTCTCTAGTGAATCGGATTCCTGTGAGTGTGGCGTTGATGATCTGGTGTGTGTCCTCTATTTCTGTGTTTTTAATGATTACAAAGGTGTCAACCACATATCTGACCCAGAGTTTAGGTTGAATTTGCGGTAAGACTGTTTGTTCGAATCTTTGCATTACTGCTTCTGCTATGAGTCCAGAGATGGTTGAGCCCATGGGGGTGCTGTTGATTTGTTCATATATTTGGTTGTTGAATGTTCAGTGTTGGTGAGGCACAGGTCCAGTGCAGTTTTGTTGATTGGTTCCCCGTCTTGTTGTCCGTTCTGCATGTCCAGCAGGTTGGCTATTGTTTCTCTGGCTGGGGTTTTGTCAGTAGAGGTGAACAGTGCCGTTACATCGAATGAGACCATGGTTTCTTCCTTGTCTATGTGTATATTTCTAATGATGTCCAAGATTTCCTGTGTTGATTGTATAGATTGTCTGGATCCGCTGAGCAGGTGTTTCAGTTTCTGCTGTCGTTCTTTAGCCAGTTTGTGTGATGGTGTCCCAGGTAGTGATACTATGGGTCGATGACATCTTACATATCCTTGAAATACCCTAGACTCCTTTTCTCATGAAAGGTGTAAATGTTTTGGAGGTGGTTCAAAGGAGGTTTACTGGACTGATAGCTGAAATGACTGTGATGTCTCATGGAGAATATGTGGAAAGGCTGTTCTTACAAACAGCCAGACAACACACACCAACTCATCAACACTACACTCACAGGAATCCGATTCACTAGAGAGGAAGAAAAGGACAACCAACTCCCATTCCTAGACGTGATGGTACAGAGAACACCGAACGGGGCATTCACCACAAATGTATACAGGAAAGCCACGCACAAAGACCAAGTACTGAACTACGAAAGCAACCACCCCAACACACACAAAAGAAGTTGTATTGAGACACTGTTCAAAAGGGCCACAACACACTGCAGCACACCAGAACGCAAAAAATAGGAAGAAGAACACCTATACAATGTATTCACCAAAAACGGATACCCTCGCAATTTCAACAACAGATGCCTAAGGGAGAGACAACGGAACGAGGACATGCCGCAACCCAAAGGACTAGCCACACTATCATACATCAGGAGCATTTCTGAACTGACAGCCAGACTACTGCGACCACTAGGACTCATAACAGCACACAAACCAACAGCCACTCTCAGACAACAACTCACCAGAACGAAGGACCCGATACCCAGCATGAGCAAAACCAATGTTGTGCACAAAATTCCATGCAAGGACTGCACAAAACATTACATTGGACAAACAGGAAGACAGCTAATTATCCGCATCCATGAACACTAACTACCCACGAAACGACACGACCAGCTATCCTTAGTAGCCACACACACAGATGACAAGCAACATGACTGGGACAACACTACTATTATAGGGCAAGCCAAATAGAGAACAGCCAGAGAATTCCTGGAGGCATGTCACTCAAACACAGATTCAATCAATAAGCACATCGACCTGGACCCAATATACCGACCACTGGAACTGACAGCTGGAACTGGCAACCGGAAGCGGCAGATTCAAAACACTATAAATGCCGGAGGAAAGATCACAGAAGCGCTTCACAGGAGACTCCCAAGCACTGAGGATGTCACCTAGACAGGGGACGAAACGTCTGCAACACAAATTCCCAGCTTGGCGAACAGAACCAGAACAACGAGCACCAGAGCTACAAATCTTCTCACAAACTTTAAACACATTTTATTACGAAGAAAGTAATAACCTGTTCCGATGGGACAGTCTTCATCTGAACCGTGTGTGTGTGTGTGTATGTGTGTGCGCGGGGTGGGATAGGGTTATAGGGTTATAGGGTTTAATTAGAAAAAAGGAGGTAAGAGTACAGAGCTCAGGAGAGGTTATTCAAATCTCCAGCATAACGCAAATAGAACAGAGTGTATGGAAAGTGTAAGTAATTAAACTTCAATCACACTGGACAAACAAATGGCAATAGAAGAGGGACCGTTAACACAATATTGAAGGGTTATATCTGAATGCGAGCAGTATAAGGAATAGGGTAAATGAGCTTGTGGCATAGATTGAAATTGATAGGTGTGACGTGATGTGCATCACAGAGAAGTGGCTGCAAGGGGATTAGGATATTCAAGGACATATATCCTATCGAAAAGATAGAGAGAGTGGGTCCACATTATTAATAAGAAATGAAATTAAATTAACAATAAGAAAGAAAGTAAGGTCAGATGGTGTAGAATCTGTGTGCGTAAAATTGAGGAACCACAAAGGTAAGACAACCACAGTTGGAGACTTGCACAGGCCTCCAAAGAGTAGTCAGGAGCTGGGGCACAAGATACACCAGGAGATAGAAAAGATCTGCAGATAAGGCAAAGTTACAATGATCATGGGGGATTTCAATATGTAAGTGCAATGGAAAACCATGTTGGTAGTGAATCGCAAGATAAGGACTTTGAAGAATGTCTACGGGATGGCTTTTTGGAGCATCATGTGGTGGAGCCCACTCGGGATCAGATGACACTGGATTTAATGACGCAGGCGAGACAAGGGAGCTTAAGGTGAAGGAAAACTTCAGAAGCAGTGATCAGAACATGGTTGAATTTATTCTGCAATTTGAGAGAGAAGATAGAATCAGAGTGAACAGTATTTCATCTGAATAAAGGCAACTGGAGAGGCATAAGGGAGAAGCTGGGTAGAATTGACCGGGACAGGCGTCTAACAGGAAAGACAGGGGAACAGCAATGGCTGGAAATTCCACGATAATTTAAAAGACACTGCAGAGATTCATGCTGAGTAATAGAGGTATGGTACAGGGAGGATGAGGCAACCAGGGCTGACAAGGAAGTCAGGGATGCTATATAAGCAAAAGATCAAGCAGAGTGAAGGGCAGTGGGAAAAATGGAGAATTGGAGCCAACGGAAGGTAAGAAAAAATAAAGAAGGAGGGCGAAGCTTAAGTATGGGGTAAGCTAACTAGTAATATAAAGGAAACTGTAAGAGATTCTTTACATATATAAAGTGCAAAAGAGAGGTAAATGTGAATATGGACCACTCGGAAATGATGCTGGAAAGAGGGTAGTGGGAATCAAAGAAATGGCTGAGGAATTTTGCATCAGTCTTCACGGTGGAATACACGAGTAATTACCCAAGAATTGAAGAGAGTGAGAGGGAAGTCCTAAATACAGTGGCCATCACCAAGAACAACATGTTAGAAAACGGAATGGCCTGAATGTGGATAACTCACCTGGACCAGATGGACTACGCCCTAGACTTGTAAGGGAGATCGCTGAAGAGTTAGTGCAAGAGAAAGTGGTAATCTTTCAGGAATGACTAAAATCAGGAAAGGGCCAAGTGGCTGTATAATTGCTAACACGTCACCCTGTTTAATAAGGGAGTTAGGCAGAAGATGGAAAACTGCAGACTGATTTGCAGACTTGGTTGTGGGTAACATCATGGAATTCATCGTGAAGAATGGGATTTCTGAATACTTGAAGGCCTTTGGTAAAATAGGAAAGAGTCAGCATGGTTTCATCAAGGGGAGGTCATGCCTGACAAGCCAGCTAGAATACATTGAGGGAATAATGTGCAGATTTGATCAAGGAGAACCGATAGATGTTATCCATCTGCACCTCAAGAATCCTTTGACAAGGTGCTATGCATGAGGCTATAGAGAAAGATATGGGTCCATGGTGTTAGAGGCACGGTGGAAGTTGAAGTTTGGCTGTCTGACAGAAAGCAGAGAGTGTGGATTAAAGTGTCCTTCTCAGGATGACAGCCAGTGACAAGTGGTGTTCCACAAGACTGAGTTTTGGGACCACAGCTTTTCACTTTGTGCTTTCATTATCGATATGAAGGAACTGAGGGCATCCTGGCCAAGCTTTCAAACAGTGCAATGATAGATAGAGGGACAGGTAGCATTGAAGAGGTGGTTCAGCTGCAGGAGGGTGCTCTAGCACATCTCCTCAAGTGCCCAAAACTCTGTCCTTGAACTTCACCCTTCCAACTACAACAAGTTAGAACCTCTCTGGAGCTTGCCTTGCATCCCACCAACTTCAGGCTACAACGCATCATCCTCCGCCATTTCTGCCACCAACAGTCAGACCCCACCACCAGAGATATACTTCCCTCCCTACCCCTATCATCATACTGCTGTGACCATTCCCTCACAGGTCCCTCGTCAGGTCCACACAACCCCAACAAGCCACCTTCCACTCCCGACACTTTCCCTTTGCCACTACAACACGTATGAAACCTGTGCCAACACCTCCCTCCTCACCTCCACTCAAGGCCCCAAAGGATCCTTCCACATCCGGCAGATAACATCCTGTGCATTCAAACACCTCTTCTAGTCTGTCCATTGCTGCTGGTCTCCACTACATTGGCGAGACAGGATTTTAACTTGCAGAACTGTTCAGGGAATACTCTCGGACACACACATCCAATAACCCCACTGCCCTGTGGCTGAATATTTCAACTCCCCCACCAACTCCGCCAAGGCTTTGCAGGTTTGTGGCCTCATCCACTGTCAAATTCTAACCACCTGACGTCTGAATGAAGAACGCATTATCTTCTGCCTTGGGACCCTTCAAACACACGTTATCAAGGACAATTTTACCAGTTTCCTCGTCTCCCCACCGTCCATCTTATCCCAGATCAAACCGACCAACTCAGAACAGCCGTCTTGAAATGTCCTACCTGTCCTTTTCCTTCCCATCTATCCACTCCAGCTTCCACTCTGACCTATCACTATCACCACCCACCTTCAACGAGCTGTCACCTTCCAAGCGACCTTCCTCCCAGAACCAGCCCCTCTCATTTATCTCTCTGGCCCATTCCGCCCACCCCACATTCCTGATGAAGGCTTTATGCCTGAAGCGTCGAATCTCCTGCTCCTCGGATGCTGCCTGACAGGCTGTACTTTTCTATGACCACACTTTTTGACACTGATCTCCAGCATCTGCGGTCCTCACTTTCACCTGCTGAAGGATTTTTACAGGTTTGGAGAATGAACAAAGAAGTGGCAGATGAAGTACAATGTGGAGAAGTGTGGAAAATCATTTTGCCAGGATGAATAGAGTCGTAGACTATTTTATAAATAGCAAGCAAATTCAGAAATCTGAAGTACAAAAAGACGAGGGCGTTCTAGTCCAGGCGTCTTGAAAGGTAAAGTTGCATGTTGTCAGTAGTTAGGAAGGCAAATACAATGATGGCATTTATTTCAAGAAGGCTTCAATATAAAACCAGGGATGTACTTCTAAGGCTCTACAAGGCTTTGGTCATGCTACATTTGGATTATTGTGCGCAGTTTTGGGTCCCATATCTCAGGAAACATGTAGTGGTCTTGGAGCGTTTTCATACGAGATTCACGAGAATGGTGCCAGAAATGAAAAGCTTGACATATGAAGATATTTGAGAGCTCTGGGTCTGTATTTGATAGAGTTCAGAAAGATGTTAGGAGGTCTAATTGAAGCTTACAGAATACTACAAGTCCTGGGACAGAGTGGATTTTGAGAAGATATATCCAATGGTAGGAGAGACAAGTTCCAGAATGGAAAGAGTAAAGAGAAGACCTTTCCAAACAGAGATAAAGAGAAACATCTCTAGCCAGAGGGTGGTGAATCGATGAAATTCACTGCCACAGAAGGCTGTCGAGTCCAGGTGATTGAGTACATTTGAGAGTGAGACACATCGGTTCTTGACTGTAAAGTGGATCAAGGGTTACAGGTCGAAAGCGGGAGAATGGGTTCAGAAGCTTAACAGCCAATTTTGAATGGCATAGCAGGCTGAATGGGCCTAATGTCTTCTGGTTGTATGGTTAATATTGGCTCTCCACATTTCTCATTGGAGTTGTATCCTGGAATTTGATCTTCAAATGATTTACAAAGAGTAACGTTTCACTACTGATGACTGGGAAATATCATGTTCCCTCACTCCAGTCTCAGCAGTCATGTCCCATGTATCATAATCACACTGCAATTGAAATCCAATGGTACTTAATCACAGTTGATTGACATTGATAACATTAACAGCATGACCCTCACCTGCCCTCTCTGATCCTCGAATAACCATCTGAATTGTGTGACGCGTCATATTCTCTGTTAACATATCCATATCAGTTGTCGGTTATCACTCATGTTATCATAGGCACATTTTCCGGTCAGATTCTGGATTAGAAAAGTTCTCTCCATATTTTACTGACATTATAATCACTGATCAGGAGTTACAGACTGTGTGTTTCCGTTTATAAACGGAGAACCTTGTTTATGTTTTGACAATCCTTTGTCATTATTACCATATCCAAGGCAGATTGATTGATTGCACGCAATCAATCTACCATCTCCAATATTCCGTCCCTCAGTCACTCCCACATATCCCATGCCAAATGTATAAATTTTAAACGTTCTTTAGAATTTTAATAAAATCATGGTAAATTGAAAGGGGTTAACTGGAGCTATTTGTTCAGTGACTGTGATTAATGTCAATCTCCGTGGATCCTAATTATCCCAGTGGAGCGTTTCCATCATTGAATGATAAATGGGCTCTTTTCAGCGTGTTATCCCATAGTATGAGTTGGAGCATCGCTGACAGTACTAACACGGATCATCAGCTCGAGAGAGAGGGGCAGTAGAGATCAGAATCTGAGAACATTAGACTGGAGCGTTACAATAATGGTTCAGAATGGGAGGACCTTCGATTTGAATGTTCTAATAGTGAATCAGAATCTAAGATCAGTAAACTGGAATGGTACAACAATGGATCAGAATCTGAGATCATTTGACTGGAATGGTTCAACAATCTATCAGAATCTGAGAATATTTGACTGGAATATTACAATAACAGACAGGAGTTTATCCTCGGGTCTTTACTATCTTTCTCGGCCTTGGATATCATTAGCATCACGGATCCAGGATATCCTTTGGATTATTCAAGGTGGTTACTATCCCATCCTCGCTATAGTTGGTGTACCTGGTAAGTCATTATATTTCTCTACTAAATTGAGTTGAACTGAATTTCTGCTCATGATATATAAAATTTGGATCGTGCAAAACAATGTCTTCAGTTACAAACAGAACCTCCTTTCCTTATATTAATCAGTATCAAACTACTATTTCTAAATTACTCACTGATATGCAAGAAGGAACCAGACTGTTCTCAAACTCCATAATCCATTTTGTCCTCCACAGATTTACATCTCCATCTCGTCCCCACTCACCAATCCTGTCCAATACCACCGTCATGATACTCCAGCCTCGTCTCAGTCTCATTGCAACTTCTGAATAAACCATAATTTGTGCCTTTGTTTAATCCAGATGAAACAGTTTCAAGTTCCTTCTAACCATATATCCGTCACTAAAAAAATGCTCTTGAGGATGTTTAACTTGTTCTCTGTACAAACGAGACAACAGTTTATGGTGTTCAAGACTCATACTCTAGTGCCACAGAATAATAGTCTGTTGATATCTCATGAGGGAAATTAAAAGCAACTACTTTCATTTGCCATAAAAGCCCATCTGCTTTCCCCAAGTCCTAAAGCGGAGTCAATGTGTCCATCTTCCCTCGTCAGGTTTCAGTGTGACTTCTGTGATGAACATGTGGGTGTTCTGCACCTTTAATAGAATTAAAAGCCAGCAATAACTACCTGACAGCACCAAGTCTTCTGAAAAATAGATTTAATGTAACATTTAATGAACGTCTCGATTAGCTTATTTTCTCAAGACAAAAACAAATTCAGCCAAACAGTTTAAATTATAACCCAAAATGCCCACCTCCAATCAAGTTTGAATTTAGTATATTGATAATCTTAAAAGCCAATGACACATTCCAATGGTATAGGGGGTACAAGACCGCGGGAAGTTGACAGTTGAGAGGATAACTGCCAAGTTACCAGCAGGCAAAGACTGCCTGAAAAATAGTTCTCCTCTCGGTAACTTTATTGATTAGTAACTGGTAAAAGCAGAATCTCAAAGAAGAAAAGAAGACAGGAATATGGAGAAGAACCAAAAGCTTCTTGGTTTTGAGATTAGAAGCTTTGTAAATCTTAATTAGGAGTCTAATAGGACTAGCATAATGGGGGGGGGATAACATATTTCTTAGAGGAAGAATCTGTAAATATTCGTTCGTCTATTATTCCCTGCTATACTTTAAGAAATAAAGTTGTTAATTTTTACTTCAAATAGTTTAGGACTCTAGAATTATCATGGACTACTGCAGTGGATAAACCATTTCCCTGTTGTTGGTTTTACAATAAGCAGGAGTATGTATCCTGTGTTGTAACACTACAATCCCACAGGAATGTGCTTTTCTCTTTACTGTCGTGTGGAACTGCTGAACCAAACACTCAGTTCAAGATCGGCATAACATGCTGCCCTGACCAGGGCTGCATACATCCTGTGAGAGAAGAACAGAAGTAAAGATAGCTCCCTTCCTCTGCCTGTTTCCCTTATTCCTATAGCTCATTTCTATTCAAGTAGGTGATCATCCCCTACTTTATGTGTATTCATCTCATTGAAATTCTCCCCGAGAGTGATGCACATCTCCATACGCATCTCTGGTGTTGGCTTTATTGATGCTGACGTACAGATGTAAGGAACTTATACATTCCGTGTCAGTGATAGTGCATAGAGAAGGAATGGCTTCTTGTGGCACAGGAAAGAAACGGCGATGTCTAAGTGAGAGAAAAAGATTATTGCGATCATCCCTGAGAGTGTTCTTGAGGAAGCATTTGGGGTACTGTGGATAGACTTGGTCTCAAGTTTCACCAGACTAATCCCTGGGGTGATGGCACCATGAGCAGTGAGTGAAACTCTGTGACAGAATAAGAGATGATTGTATTGAACCTTAAGGGAGATGAACAGTCACTCATGATGTTCTAAACAGGCACTGATACGATGATAAATTCCATGGCTTTTATTAACTCGGGTTAAATGATTCTCAATAGGTTAAGAGCCTCCGAGGACGTTCCCCTCATCCCACCCCCACTCCATATGTTGATTGAGAGAGACAGAGGGTCAGTCTTTGAATAAATTCTCCCCACATTAATGCAGTGCATTTAGTGTATGATACTGCATTAAACGTCATGTTATCCACAATCCCTACAACAGCCACAATACCTAAATTATAAAACAGTTAACTATTCCCACCAGCTTGTGACGTCCATGGAGAACAAGGGTCTGTCTTCTCAGAGATGGAAGATGCACCTCTGAGACTTGAGACAAAGCATCTGGCTACCTTCCTCACTGCCAGCAAACCACGTTAAAGTGCCATGTGTCCCACAGGTAATGGAGCCACGAGGAACATCGTGGATCCGTCTCTGAATGTGTTCTATGCTCCAATGATTTGTCAGGTTGGAGCATCAATGACACCCTCCTGTTCCTGTATAAGTGTCTCGAGGTGCTGAATGGCCTCCTCCAGGTCCCATGGAACAGGTTCATCAGTCTGACCTGGCCCTGCCTGCTCCTGTTTAACAGCTTGTTTTGGTAATCAGACCTCTTCTCTTCCTGTGGAACAGGCAGGAGGATTGAATAGGCTATTCCTCTCTTTGTTCAGTAGTTTCGATGGGCTGAATGGCTTCCACATATCCGTTTCTAATGTGCCTGAGATGCTGAATGAGCTCTTCATTTAACTGTGGAAATGTAGAGTGTCTGGCCTTGCTGTTACATGAATGTTACCGACATTTTAACAGCACAAACCTGAATGCTGTCCGGTTCTTCCGCTCATGGACACAGACTGGTTCAGGAGCTGAGGTGTGAGACATTGCTCTGATCATTGGGTGATCTTCAGTGACCATCCCCATTTCTGAACTTATGATAAGGTAAGACAGTGATGAAGCAGCTGAAGTTGTTTGTTTTGAGGCAGCTACCCTGAGGATCTCCTGCAGAGATGTCCCATGACTGACAGGATTGTCGGTCACCGAACACAAACATCTTCCTTTGTGCTCTGAAAGACCCCAACCAGTGGGGAGGGTACACCTGATTCCTATTAAGCTCAAATAAGTAGGTGGTCCTGAAGCCATCCACAGTCAAATGCTACCTTGTTGGCGAGGCCATTCACTCTTTCCTGAGCCCCTGTGTTCACCTCTTGTTCATATCAATAGATGATGGTGTCTGTGTTAGGAGTGTTTTCCTCTCATAGACGGTAATCAATGCCAGGAATCTGGGCTAGATAGTGAGGAGGGTTACATCACTGAAAGTATTCAAAGAGGTGGTACATGAATTTCTGGCCTGTCAGAGAGTTAAAGGGTGTGAAGAATTGGGCATTAAAGACCAGTTATTGCTAACAGTAGGTCAGCCATAATGGTATACAATGGGTTGACCGTCCGAGTCACCTAATCTTGCTTCTTATGTTCTCATATTCTGTAATTACAAAGTTAATAATTGTAATTTTCCTGAACGTTCTGTTATTGAATGTTGCAGTCACAGAGAATAAAGTATTTTGTGAGTCATCTCAGGATGAGGTATGGGAAGTGTATTCACAGTGAATCTGGGTCTCCAACATGACCAACAAATGAAGCACAAGTTGCAGAGAGGAGACGCTCTGTAAAGAGACGAGAGGTGTCTTTCGAAACCAGCCTAGTGTTCCAACCAAACCAAACCGTGTGTGACAGTCTTGAGGGATTGAATGATATCCTGTGTTCCGGTGGACCAGGTATTTGGAGCAGGCGGCCTCCATCTGCTAATATCAGGAGCAGTGAGGAGCTGAATAGAACATAGGGCCATAGGGCTGAGCAGCAGGAGTGGGCTATTAGACACTTTGTCACGCCTCCACCACTCACAAATTCCATGGGTGATGTGATTGTGGTCTCAGCAGCATTTTTCTGTCTGTATGCCATTTTCCTACATTCACTTGTCTGTCAAATGTCACCAAATATAACTTTGAATAAATGCAAGCATCCAGGCACCACAAGCTTCTGGGGAAGGGAATTGCCACTTGAAGAGCCCTTTGAAAATTTCTCATTTGTGTGTCAACCAATGTTGGGAGGTCACTCCGGACTTTTCCAGTCCCACTCCTCCACTGGTTACACCAATCTTAAATACAACCAGTTTTGTGATGTGACCAATGATGTGGGTCTCAGAGTAGGTCATTTTCTAGAAAAGTGTGAGACACTGAAAGTTGGATTCATATCAAATGGTAAAATGATAGAGTGCCCCAAATGTTATTCTGCCTTTGAAGTTATTCTGCTCACACGAGCTACTGGGAGTGGGATTTCACTCTGGAATTTGGCTGAATTCCTTTTGTTTCAGGCAGTTGAGAGATACCAGTGAATTCTCACCAGAAATCCTTCACTAGTGGTAAAGATAACACAGGGATTTTATGGTCTTACACTTTGCTATCAGATGGAACAACATAAGAGAGAGAGATCAATAGGCTGCTGCTTCTCAGGCAGGGGACATTTTTCTCCCTCTCTGTGTTGAAACATGCGATAATGTCAACTGAACACCAAACTGGACCATGTGTACTCTTCTGGAACATTCTCTGGAAAACCCGATTATAGATTATATGAAAGTGCATTCGTTTCAATCGCAAAAAAGTCCCCACTTTATAATTTGATGACATGCTTACAGGTGTCTGTGTAAGTTGTAAATATTGGTAGGTGTCTTCATAGTATGTCTGTTAATATCAATGCATCTTTTTCTTAAAGTTTATTCTCTAGCTTTAGTCTCCCTGACAAGAGATAATGTGCATCCAGTTGATACACTCTTCAGAAAGTCATGGATGGTTCAATACTATTTCTCAGCTTAGATCGAAACTGATAATCCCCCATAACAAAAGGTCCGCATTCCAGGAATGAGTAAAGGGAAACCTCTTTGAAAATCTTCGAAAATAATTAAATCCTTTCATTTTAGTTTCGGGTATCAAAACAGCACACAGTGCATCAAATGTGGTCTCAGCAATGCCCTGTACCGATGCAGTTTAACATTCCTGCGATTAAATCTGACACCTTTTGCCAAAAACAGCATCATTCCGCTTACCTTCCAAATCACTTGCTGCAACTGCAGACTGACTTCATATGATTCATGTCCTAAGAGCATGGAAACCGCCTGAATCACAGAGTTCTGCAATCTCTCTGCATTTATATTGTTTACCATTCTTTTATTCTTCATGCCAAAATACACAACCTACCTTATGCTATTTCTGCTGAAGATTTGCTCACTAACCTTCCCTGTCTGTTACACATTGCAGACTCACTACCTTCATTTGATGACACATTAAATAACCATCTTGGTGAACGAGCTAATTGAGCTCCAAGCAATGCCCTCCCCTTCTTTCAGATTTTTGATACAAATTGTTGATCGTTGATGACCCCACAGTGATGTCTGAGGCACTCCATCAGTTACAGCTTTGCAGCCTGAAAATAAACATTTGTCTCTACTCTCGATCTCCTGTTAGCGACTGATCTTTGCTGGACAGGAGAGTCAATGTTCCCTGCTCCCGGGTAGCCGTTCAGGCGTGTTGAATGGCCTCCTGGTGGGCTGTGTAATGTACTCAACGAGCTGAATTACTTCATTCTATATTGCTGTGCAATTCCTTAGAGTGACAGAATGGTCTCCTCCTGTCTCATTGTATCGATCCTGTCTGATTTAATGGGGTGGTCCCCTACCACGTAATAGCCTCGAGGGTGGATTGAGGGAACAACACACGGGGTAGGGGCACCAGTTAGTCATTTGGCTGCACCATTCAGAATGCTCATAGCTGATCCGAGTGTGTCTGTTCATCCGTCTCCTGTCTGTTCCCAATAAACATTGACTCTCCTGTCCAACAAAGATCAGTCGAGAGCAGACTTATACACTTAATGGCAAGGTCCACGGGAGTGTAGCTGAACAAAGAAACCATGGAGTGAAGGTTCATAGCTGTTTGAAAGTGGAGTTGCAGGTAGATAGGATAGTGAAGAAGGCGTTTGGTATGCTTTCCTTTATTGGTCAGAGTATTGAGTACAGGAGTTGGGAGGTCATTTTCCCGCTGTACAGGACGTTGGTTAGGCCATTGTTGGCATATTGCGTGCAATTCTGGTCTCGCTCCTATCGGAAAGATGTTGTGAAGCTTGAATGAGTTCAGAAAAGATTTACAAAGATTTTACCAGGGTAAGAGGATTCGAGCTACAGGGAGAGGCTGAACAGGCTGGGGCTGTTTTAACTGGAGCATCGGAGGCTGAGGGGTGACTTTCTAGACGTTTACAAAATTATGAGGGGCATGGATAGTGTAAATAGGCAAAGTCTTTTCCCTGGTGTAGGGGAGTCCAGAACTCGAGGGCATAGGTTTAGGATGAGAGGGGAAAGATACAAAAGAGACCTAAGGAGCAACATTTTTCACGCAGAGGGTGAACTTTATTGGAATGAGCTGCCAGAGGAAGTGGTGGAGGCCGGTACAATTGCAACATTTGAGAGGCATTTGGGATGGGTATACGAATTGGAAGGGTTTGGAGGTGTATGGGCCAATTGCCGGCAGGGGCGACTAGATTGTGTTGAGATATCTGGTCGGCATGGACGGGTTGGACAGAAAGGTCTGCTTCCATGCTGTACATCTCTATGACTCTATAAACGAGTCTTCACTGCTCCCTGAGGATGAGGACACCACAGGTAGCACAACACTAAAGTGAAAGGGACGTCCTTATTTCTTTGTGGGACCTGTTATTTTAAAACTTTGTTAACTGAACATCAAATCACCACCTGTTTGCAGATATAAGGACAGAATAATTAGGAATAAACATAAAGCATTTTGGACTCCAAACCTGTCCCACATTCCCACTGAACCTTTCCAAACGAATATGTATCAAACCCAGCCTCTGCTGCTGTCTCAGGAAGAGAATACCTGTTAGCATAGTACCGCATGCAAAAAGGAGCACAATGAGGCCATTCGGCCCATCGAGTCTGATATACCATTCAATAATTTCTTATGTGTTCCTCAACCTCATTCTCCTGCCTTCCCCCAAGAATCCTTGAGCCCGTTATAAAACAAAAAACTTATCAATTTGTATCTGTGTCTACGTGTGCGTATGTTTGTCCATCTGCTTGTCATCTGAGTATTTGTGCATCTACGTTTGTCTTTCTGTGTATCAGTCTGTGTGTTTCTACCTATGTTTGTGTCTATTTGTGTGTGACTCAATATGTCTGCGTGTGTTTCTACGTGTGTGTATGCCTATTCCCTTGTACGTATTGTCTTTGTTCGTATATTGGGGCGATATCAATAATTCTGTGTATTTCTGTGTCTGCATCTCTATGCAGCGAGGTTACTGTATTTGGGGTGGGGGGTGGGTGGGAGTTAAAGGACTGTCGTTTGAAATGCCAGTGTGTTTACAGTGAGAATTGACTTTCACTGAACACTGTTCCTTCATCGGTCAGTGGGACATGGATGTTTCAGAAATTTCATGCGAGGCATCCCTGTCCACTTCATCTTGCACTTGGTTCCTCCCCACATGGCGGGTGTGGGGGAGGGGTGAGGGAGGGGATATTGGCCACTCCACCACCCGGCTTGGCCATTTCTGTCCTATTCCAGAAGTGCCTGAGCTTTATTTGGAGATAGAGCATAAGGATTTTCTGGGGTAGGTGCTACAACAGATATACAGAGATGGTGACAGAGCAGAGAGAATTCGGTGACCATTATCCTGACAGAGCGGGGAGGATATTTTTGCTTGTCCTGTATTGATGGAGATATCTTCAGATCATCTCAGCGTCGAGGTGAGCCTCCCCGAATGTCCTGTCCAAGTCTATCACTAATAATGACACAGACCTGTCCCTCAGATTCGACAGAATCCGTTTATGTAGAACTTACAAAGGCGCAACAAACATTGATGTGTTATATATCGGTTGCAGAAAATCTGAGCATCATATGCTCTGGAAATTAGATATGCAAGTATCATGGATACTGCGGTTTTATTGGATATTCTCAAATTGCATCTAAACTGTATTTACTAAGTGACTGCTTATGCTGTGCAAAATAAATTCTGTACGTGTATGTGAGGTGGGTTGAAGAGTATGTTGTGAAGCAAACTATAGAGCAGTTTATTTTGGGTTTGGTGTTGTGTGATCAAAAGGAAGAATTAATAACCTTGATCTGAATCAGCTTTGAAGGAATAGAGACGTTAATAAGGTGTATTTTACACGGTGTCTGCATGAATATAGAATGCTTGAACGTTCTGGTTAAACATCATGGTAGCCAGGAGGCTAAAGGGTCAAGTTCGCTCCAGTGAATTGGGGAAGTACAATATAACATACAGTGGGAGGCAAGCAATGTTTGTTGAAGTCATAGAGTTAGACAACACGGAGACAGGCCCTTCGGCCCAAACACGTCCATTCCGACTAAAATATCCGTCCACGCGAACTCCATTTCCCTGACATTTCCCTGTATCTTTCTTATCCTTTCCTGTCCATGTATTTGTACAAATACCTTTTAAATGTTGCGATTGTTTCTGCCTCAACCATTTCGGCAGGCACATCATTCCATATGCATATCACCCCTTTGTGAAAAGCAGTTGGTCCTCAGGTTCCCTTTTATTGTTTCCCCTCTGACCTTAAACTGATGCCCTCTTGTCCGTGATTGCCTAACCATGGAAAAAAAACTGAGTGCATTCACTCTGTCCGTCCTTCCTATGACCTTATACACTTCTCTCAGATTCCCCCTCAGCCTCATACATCTAAAGTAAAAAGTCCGAGCCTGTCCAACCTCTCCCAATAACTCAGACCATTGACACATTTGCAACATTCTTGTAAATTTCTTCTGCACTCTTTCCAGTTTAATACCATCCTTCCCATTGCAAAGTGAACGCAGCTGAACATAACACTCCCAATATGGCCTCACCAGCATCCTGTATAATTGCAAAGTAACTCCCTAATTTACATACTCAGTGATATACACTGATGAAAGCCAGTGTGTCAAAAGCTTTATTCACTGCCCTGTCTACCTCTGAATCAAATTTCAGAGAACCATGCACCTGAATTCCAATGTCCCTCTGTTCCACTACACTCCTTAGGACCCAACCATTCACATGAAACTCCAACCTTGACTAGACTTTCTAAAATGCAAGAACTTACACTGATCTATATTAAAACCCATTTGCCATTCCTCAGCCCACTTCTCCAGGTGATCAAGGTACTGCTGTAAATTCTGAAATTTCTGATAACCTTCCTCAGTCTCCATGATGCTGCCTATTTTAGTGTTGTCTTCAAACTTACAAATCATGCCTGTTCATTCTCATCTAAACCATAGATATATGTAATATGTAGTGGACCCAGCACTAACCCGTCCATTAATCACAGGCCTCCAGGCTGACAAGCATCCTTCCACTATTACCCTCTGCTTCCCACCATCAAGACAATTTTGTATCTAATTTGGCAGCTCCTCCTCAATTTCATGCGATCTAACCTTCCAGAGCAGTGTACCATGTGGAACCTTATTGAAGGCCTTACTGGAATCCATAAAGACTGCATACACCATCCTGCCCTTCTCAACGTTGCTAGTCACTTAATCAAAGAATTCGAACAGATTTGTGAGCCATGATCTCCCATGCACAAAGACGTGCTGAGTTTGATGATGGACTTTTCCCCAAAATGTTGATTTTCCTGTTCCTCAGATGCTGCTTGACCTGCTGTGCTTTTCTAGCACCACTCTAATCTTGCTCTTAATCAAACCTTGTCTTTCCAAATGCATGTATATCTTATCTCTCAGAACCTGTTCAAGTAAGTTACCTACTACAGATTTTACGTTTACTGGTCTATATTTCCCACGTTTTTATTTGTAGCCCTTCTTTAGTAAGGACACAGCATTCGCTGTCCTCCAGTCCTTCGTGACTTCGCCTGTAGGCCAGTGATGATGCAAAAATATCAGCCAGGGCTCCGGCAATTCCTTCTATGTTCTCCTGCAGTGTTTCTGAATATATATGGTCAGGACCAGGAAATTTATAAAAATATTGCAAAGTCTTTTTATTTCAGGCACAAGCACCAAAAAAAGGGAAATGACACAATGATGTTGAACATAACAAATTCGAAAATGTATTAATTATAGGAAATGGCTTCAGAGGATTTCAGTCATTGTGGAAACCTGAGAATTCTCAGAAATTCACGGTCCAGAAACGAGGGCCATAAAACTGATAAGGAAATCAAAAATAGAACATGAATGCTAACAAAACAGGAACAAAAACACTGCATAAATCTACAATGTGTATTTCAAAGGAAACAAAGTAAAAGCAAGGTCAAATATGGAAATTGGTAATTGGGAGAGGAGAGTTTATTGTGAAGAACAGGGAAATGGCCAAGAAAATAATCAGTTGCTTTGTATCTGTCTTCAAGGAGGAAGATCCATAAAATCAGCCAGTAATACCAAGTGATCATGTAGCACTTGTGCAACTGAAGACAAAAAGTCAATTTATATCAGGAACAAGGTAGTATTTGAAAGTGTAAATGGATTGAGCATTGCTCAACCTGACAAACCTGACGTACTTCATGTTAAAATGTCAGACTTAAATCAGCAACAGAAGTATTAATTGCACTGTTGATGGCTGTGTTTTATTTTCCTGTGTATTCTGCAGAGGTCGGAAGCCATTCCAGATAAATGGAAGTTAGTAAACGTGGTCCAAGCACTATAGATTAATGGAAGGGATCCAAACATCTATAAAGGGAAGAAGCCATAGTTTGGAGAACTGCCGACCAATTAACTTGACATCTGCAGGGAAACTGTTGGAATCTATTATGCAGCATGTGATATTGGATATTTAGAAATTAATAGGATCAATGGAGAGAATCCACATGTATTTCTGGCAGATGTCTACCTCGATGTGCTATTCGTTGTTAGACCCCATCTCCCACCCCCTGAGAAAAGGAACAGAAAGTGACTTCACCACAGGAAATGACATCAACAACCCAAAGAAACCTTAAAAAGAAAGCAGGAGTATGTACATCGCTTCGCCAGAGGTCCACTGGAGATGTTACCTAGTAAGGTAAGGAAACATCGGGAAATGAACCTGCCAGCTCAGCGAGCAAACCTGCATGCATTGGGTACAGTGTTGGTGACCCAATCTGAGAAAGAATATACTGACCACAATAAAAGTGCAATGGACGCTCTCCAGATTAATTTCACTGATGGCGAGATTGTCTGATGAGGAAACTCGGCCTATGTTCTCTAGTGTTTCAAAAAATGAGAGGTGGGTAATAGTGAAATTTACAAAATCCACTAAACATATGACAAATCAGAAATTAGCAGGACGCTTCCCTGGCTGCCCAATCCAAATTCAAGGCAAATAATGGCAAGATAAGGGATTGGCCACTTAAGACCGTAATTTTGAGGAAATTCATCACTCGGTGAGAACTGCCTAAAACAGGGTCATAGAAACCTGCTGGCAGGGTAAGATTAAGGAAAATCTCCAGATATTCTGCAAGTGTATCAAGCAGAAATGTATAACAAGGGAACAGGTACGAGTCATTAATGACATGTCAAGTTGCAGCAAATCAACTTAGTGTTAGGAGACAGAGGGAAGTGGTTGAAGGCTGTTTGTGTGACTCGAGACCGATGGCCAATGGTGTATCACAGGGATCAGTGCTGTGATTCGGAGGTGCTGGTGTTGGACTGGGGTGAACAAACCTAAAAATCACATAACACCAAATTATAGTCCAGCAGGTTTATTCAGAGGCTCAAGCTTTCAAAGCTCACAACCACCTAATGAAGAAGCAGCGCTTCGAAGTTAGTGCCTCCAAATAAATCGGTTTTACTGTCACCTGGTGTTGTGTGATCATTAACCTTATTATTTGTGGTATTCATAAATGATGCAGCTGTGAATATAGACGGGGGTGCTGGGAGTGTGACAACTAAGTTTGTGTTTGATACAAAGATTGGCCGGGTGGTTGGCAGTGAGGAGGAAGGTCTTATGTTACAGGAAGATACAGATGGAATGGTCAGATGGGCAGAGCAATGGCAGATGTAATGTAACCTTGATAAATATGATGTGATACACTTTGGATGAAGGAACTGGACAGGGAGTACTCAATGATTGGCAGCACACGAGGAAGCTCAGAGGGTGTTTCTCCACTCATCCCTGAATGTGACTAAATACGTTAATGCCCAATTTTGAGAAAGCAGAAGGGACCGTAAACATAATCTTTATTCATCAAGGCATAGATTATAAGAGCTATGCGGAACTTTGGTTTGGCCAAGATGGAGTTCTGTGTGTAGTTCTGGGAACCACATTACGAGAAAGATCTGATTGTAGTGGAGGGGGCTCAGAGGAGATTCACGAGGATGTTCCCTGGAATGGAGCATATCAGCTATGGAGAGAGGCTGGATAAGCTCGGGTTGGTTAGTTTGGAGCAGAGAAGGCTGAGGGTGCCGTAATTCAGATGGATAGGATTCTGAGGGACATGGACAGGGTGGATAGGGAGCAGCTGTTCTTTTTACTCAAAGGGCCAAGAACAATGCAGCACATTTTAAAGTGACGGGTTTGAAACTTGGAGGACATTGAGGTTTGTTTTTCACCCAGGGGATGTTGGGGTCAGGAATGCCCTTCCTGAGAGAGGAGTTGTCATGATAACTTCACAACCATTAGAAAATATACGGCTGTGCACTTGAAATGTCATTACATTCACGGCTACGGGTCTTGTGTCGGAAAGTGGGACTAATGTAGACCGTGCTGTATTGTTGATGGCACAAAGTCTGTGCTTCTGTGTTTGATGGCTGTGAAACGTCAATCATTGAGTAACTTAAGATAGGAATTGATGGGTTTCTGAAGAATATATTAACAAGAGTTGTAAGATTGAACTTGTAATATCTGCTGAAAATATGTCAATGGCAAACTTAAGTGGAAAAAGGTGCAGCTTTCTTACAGTCTCATACCAGAGAATTGAGGACAGGGAAAAGGCAGAACTATGGTGCAAATACTTTAATTATGTCTTCACAAAAGAAAACAAAACAAAAAAGAAAACTTCCCAACAATACTAGTGAACATTAGTCTGTTGAGAAAAAGGGAATAGAATGAAATTAGCAACCAAACAGTTGTACAGGAAGTATTGGAACTGAAATTATTGAGCACAGATAAAGTCAATAGAGATTGATCAAATGGGAATCATATTTGTGAGAGTGACGTTTAGCATAATTATGGAGAAGCAATCAATGCAATATGATTGGATTTTCAGGAAGATTTTTGATAAAGCCCCAAGCTGATTATGCAAATTCAGATCGTCTGGGACTGGGACTAATATGGTTTTAGAATGGGTCAGCTGGGTGGAAGCAGTGAGTAGGAATAAAACAATATGTTTTTTTTGAAAGAAAGGCTTGGAGGATATAGCAAGGATCGGGGTTTGGGCTCCAACTATTCCCAATACACATCATATATTTTGTTGAGTGGATCAAATTCAATATTTCCAAGTTTGCTGATGGCACTAAACAATATCGGATTGTGAGTGGGTGAGCAGGCTGTCAAAAAAAAACTGCAAATTGATTGCGACAAGTGGAGTGTCTGGGTAAATACATGGCACACGGAGAGCAATGGGTTTGGGGGGTGGGGGGTATGGTCTATGGGGGATATGTAATATTGTGACCTTTGATTGTAAAAACAGAACGGGAGCCTATCATCTGAAAAGGGATTGTTTGATAAATGTTGATCTATAAAGGAATTTAAGCTGCAATGAGATCTGAATCATGAAGTCAATACTGGTAATGGCATTGGCACGCTGACCAGTGTACACAGACCCAACAAGTGGGGAGCTGTAACATTGAAAAGGATCTGGATCTCCCTGTGCACGAGTCACTGAAAGCAATTTTGCAGGAGCAGAAAACAGATAGGCAGATAAATCGTGTATTCACCTTCATTTCAGGGGGATTTGAATCCAGGAGTAAGGGTGCTTTACTGCAGCTGAGCAGGGCCTTGGTGAGACCTCATCTGGAACATTGTGTAGTATTGTTTGGAGTTTTGGTCTCCTTACCTAATAAAGGACAAACCTGACATTGAGGGAGAGCAGTAAAGGATAACCAGACTGATCTCTGGGATGATAGGCTTGTTGTGGCAACAGGGTTTGGGGCGACTGGGCCTGTATTCTATGGGCTTTAGGAAAATGAGTGGAGATCTCAGTGAGATATATAAAACTCTGTTAGGGCGAGACAGATTGGAAACAGGGGTGACAATTCCCCTGTCTGGGACATCAGAACAAGGGACCACAGTATTATGTACAGACAGGCCACTCTGCATTGAGATGAGAATAAATGTTTGCACTCAGAGACTGGTGAACCTGGGGTACTATCTCCCAGGCTGTGGAAACCAAGGCACTGAATATAAATATGAATTTCTGGAAACTAAAGGGATAGGGAGGCAGCATGGTATGTTATGTAGATAGTGGATCAGATACCATTACGGGTTGTTCTCCAATAACGTGGTGGTGTGTTCCTGTGCATCACTGTGTTGCAGAAAATCATGCAATATTAATGATGTGGTCTATGGGGAAAAGAGGATAATGGGCGAACTGCAAAATATCAGTGAAAAACAAAAATTAAAGTTAGTCTAACACGCAGTGGTACAGTCTAATTAAACCTTTAAATCATATATTGTAATGAAATAGTGCTAATGATGACAATGCAGTCACTGGCTACATCCCTGTACCTTTCACCAAGGTCTTCACCAGCAAGTGCGCAGGACTGACTGACTATGTGATGCCAACATGGAATTCCAGTTCTCCTGCAGATTCTCCCCCGGTTTGAAATAAAGTTCCTTCTAATTGGAGAGAGCAATTCCCTGTTTCAAGCTCAGGTTCAGAGCTTGCAGAGCGGATTGCATTCCTATTTTAGCTGAACACTCATAGGGTGCATTTGGCAGACAGAGGATACTGAAACTGGGTTTTGTTGTTCAGCTGGTGCCTGGCAAGGCATCGCGTCACAGTGAGCGGGAGTTCACTTTATAGAAAAAAGGTGCGCAATTCACGAATCGCATTGCAGTCAAATCAGTTTAATAAATACGCATTATCAGAGAACTGCCTATATATTGAATCGAGGAGCAAGATTTGTGGACTGAAGGAACAACAACAGTTCTTATTTCTTATTTCACAATGTTTAAACATATTAATAGATATGAACACTGTGTCGGGAAAACTGCATTGAGGAGATTTTTTCCATGAACTAGAATGGGGAAGGCTGAATGCGTTGTATGACCTTTCCCGATGTTTCTGTGCAGTCTGTGGGAAAGCTCTGTAAATGTTGTCACAAGCTCTCAGATGTTAGGAAGGAGGTCTCTGCAGGGTCCACAGGACTGTGATTCCCGTTCCCTTTTCTGATATCGAGGTTGGTGCCGGGTATTCTGTCTGTTTTTTTCCTTTAAGACCTCAGAGCAGTGTGATACAATAGAGTGTCTTGCTTGGCCGTTTCAGGGACCATTGAAGAGTTTATCACATGTCTGTGTGTCTGGAGTCACTTTTAGGCCATACAAGGAAAGCACTGGAGATTCACTTCCTGACAGTACGTTAGGGAAGGAGATCAAAGTTTACAATAAACATTGGATACATGGTCACTGTTACCATGACCAGATTCTTGATCTTGATATTTAATTAATTGTCTTTAACTTCCACCAGCTGCCAGAGCATTATCCTGTCTTGGATTAGTAATCCAGTGACATTTCCACAACAGCACCGTCTCCACATAGGAACCTATTGGAAACACACTGAGCGGGTTATTTCTGGACTGCTTGACAGCCCTTTGAAAAAGAACTCCCACCAATTTGATTATCGTGAACAGACTGAGGGGGTGTTAAATCGTCAGAATGCAATTATTCCCCTATTAGGGACCGGAAATAGTTGAGTAATTTTCCACATTGTCAAGGAGCTGGAATGAATCAACTTCCCCAGGTACATGGCTTGTTGTGCAGCATAAGTCTTCAGTCCTATTGCAGGAATGCTGTCAGGCTCAATAATCTTTTGTCGTATCTACTGTGTTCAGCGGTTTCTTCATGTCACATACAGCGAATCGAATTGGGTGAACACTGCCATCTGTGATTCTGTGGATATCATGGCGAGGATGAGGTGGATCATCCTTTCAACACCTCTGGCTGAGGATGGTGCAGATACTACATCCTTGTCATTTTCACTGAGGTGCAGGGCTGTTCCATTATTTGGGATGGGTATATTTCTGGAGTCCTCTTCTCCAGTAAGTTTTTAAATAGTACACTGACATTTATGTCTAGATGTGGCAGGACTGCAGAGCTTAGATCTGATCTGTTGGTCTTGGGATCATTTCGTCCTATCTATCAGATGTTAGTTCTGCTGTTTGGAATGAAACCATTCAAGTGCGGTAACTGTCATGGGTTGTGATCAGCTTTAGGCACACATGGTTCTGATCGTGGCATGTTCACCCACACTCGTCACTGAACCATCGCTCGGCTTGATGGTAATGGTAGACTGTTGTTATATCCTGGGGAAAATGTTACAGATTATGTTTGAATACAATCCTGCTTCTGTTGCTGCTGTTATCTACAGCATCACATGAAAGCCCAGTTTGAGCTGCAATATCTGCAATTCAATTCTACTGACTGTCCCCCAGTTCACATCGAGACCCATTCACCCATCAGTGGTGTACTCAGTGACCTTGCCTGTTTTCTGATGCAGTAATACTTTCATTTTAATATTCTCATTCTGCTGGGGGTTCCCCTTGGTGTCATGCTTCCAATAGGTTACATTACTCAAACCCTTTAACATATTCATCTGAATCTTTTCCTTGCTTGTCGTGCCATCTGCGTTTGAATTTGAATGTGTTTCCCTCTGGTTTTCTCCCTGACATGATTAAGAGCTCTGTGGTGTCAGTGATGTCAGCCTTGTGCAGTTTCTGAGCAAATGAATGTGTGCACTTCAGTTCCCAGTGTAGGGCGCTCCGTGTTGGACAGGGCGTTTGAGCAGCTTTCAAACACGTCATTGGAACTTGTTCAAAAACAGAAATTGCTGAGGAAATAAAGCAGCTCTGGCAGCATGTTCTGTAGTGAATGTAGAGTTAATCTTCCGAGTCCAGTGGCCCTCTAAAAAGCCTACAGTTTCATCAGCAACTTTTGGATTTATTTTGTATTTATTTCCAGTTTCCATATTTATTTGTTTCATTGAAAGTTTGTGCTGTGCCTATTCGTTTCTGAAGAGCATCAGCAGGTCTGGCACAATCTGCAGAAGCAGAGAAGCAGATTTAGCGTAACAAGTCCAATGTGACTTGTTCTGAACTGAAAAGGGATGGACACTGGGCTTTTTAATCCCTTGCCGGAGATGGGGGATGGGTGACTTGGAAAAGAGGGCGTGGCAAAAGAGAAACGGGCTATAAGCAGTGGTGAACGAGAAGATGATGCAAAATGGGTTGAAATTAAGGTGTGAATGGGGGAAAGGGGTTCTCTCTAGGTGAGTGTAAGATAAAGAAGACACAACCACACAGGGCCATAGGGAGAACAGGAGAGAGAATGTTGACAATGTGGTATTATATAGATCTAGATCTATACGTTTTCCCGGTATACATCATCACTGCCTTCACGCTATGGAATTTAGGTGCTTGTCCTCTTATTGGCACTAGTAAGAGTTTCATGCTGCCTTAGTTTTGTAACATAGAGCAAAACTAACAGTATGAAGATTGGGCTGTTTTCTACACCTGTCATTTTTATTATTCTTGCACATTTGCAGTGTTTATCATTAAATGTTTGATCTTGAAGTTAGTATCAGATGGTGCGTACGAGTTTGAAGGGTGGCATTCTAGAAGTTTATAATATCATCGGAGGCATGGATAGAGTGAATAGCGAAGGTCTTTTCTGCAGGATCGGGGAGTTCAAACACAGATGCATAGCTTTAAGGTGAAAGTGGGGAAACTTGAAACGGACGAATGGCCAACATTTTTTACAAAGAGTGTGATGTCTGTATGGAATTAGCTGCCAGAGGAACAGTGGGAGATGCAAGTACAGCTACAATATTTCAAAGACATTTGGACCAACATATGAATGGGAAACGTTTAGAGGCATATAGGCCAAGTGCAAGTAGATGGGATTAGTTTAATGTAGAAAACCTGGTCAGCATGGACAAGTTGGACCAAAGGGTCTGTTCGTGCACGATATAACTGTATGGATGTAGAAATTGAGGAAAATGTACGAAAAGATATGATGTAATAAATTGGTAAGAAATATTAAAACAAGCATCATGAGCTTTTCTGTCAACATAAAAAAAAGCTTGAAGATGTGTGTGTGAGCTGAGGGGGAAGTGAACTGAGGAAAGTACATTGAGGCCATTAGGAGGGTGTGACTGGAGAACTGACCACAGGGAACAGGCAGATAATTTACACTAGTATTTTAAATCACTCCTCATGAGGAAAGTAGTGTAAGCATGTCAATGGTATAAACAAAATGTTAACAGGAGGGAAGTTATTGAACTGTCTCTAACAAAAGGTACAAGGTATTTAGCTCGCAGATAAGAATAAGGGTAGGTAGGTCAGCAGTAATTCATAGTTAATTTTAAAAGAAGTGGTCACAGAGTGACTAGAGGCATTGTGTGAATTGTTCTATTACTCTTTGGATTACAGGAGTGTTCCAGTGAAATTGGGGAACCTCCAATGTGGCGCCTGTCTTCAAGAAAGGAATGAGTCAGAACGCAGGAACAATTTAGCCTAACAATTTTTGCTTGGAATCTGCTAGAGCCTGTTATTAAGAAAGGAATAGCAGGGCACTGAGAAAAGTTTCATGCAGAGTTGGCATAGTTTTGTGAAGGGGAAACTATTTTTGCTCTGTAAAATCACACAAATTCTTTTTTGGAGATCCATGAGAATGTAAAGATTAGAGTCATGCTGGAAACGCACAGCATGTGAGGCAGCATCTAAAGAGCAGGAAAAACAATGTTTCGGGCAGGAGCCTTTCATCAGGAATCCCTGAGAAAGTGACAAGCAGATTTGATAAAGGGAACTGGTCAACATGAGGCTTTCCAGAAAGTTTTCACAAGGTATCACACAATAAACATTCTGACACAAGACAGAGGCTTGTAGTATGATGAATAATATATTTGCATGGGATAATGGTTGCTTAACATATAGTAATCGGAGAGTCAGTATTAATGGATCTTTATGATAAAGACATATCTACTGGATTACCACAAATATCAGACCGATGGCATCAGTGAGTTACAATCTATACTGATAGCCTGACCGAGGGAGCTGAGTGCAATATACATTGGAGTTAGTGGATGACTTTGAGAACCAAAATGCAGGCTGCTAATTAATGAAGAGGACTTCCAAAAAAGGAGTAGTACAAAGGGATTGGAGTGTTCCTGAGTATGAAACGTAACGTCAGCATGCTGATGCAGCAAGTAACTAGGTTAGTTCATGAGGCGGCTTCCTGAGGTGGAAGGGTTAACTAATTGAATACATTTAAAATGGTGAGGCGATTATTCATTGTAGTTGAAACAAATGATGTTGGTATTACTGAAATGTACAAGATACAGAGGGGGCTTGACAAGGTCGATGCTGAGAAGGTGTTTCCCCTCAATCTCGAACTCGAGGTGGTAGATACTGAATAAGGGACATCGATTTCAATCTGAGGTGAAAAATGATGAACTCTCTCAGAAGGTAGTGAATGTCTGGAATTCCCTAACACAGGGAGTTGTGGAGGGATACAAGGAATTGGATAGGAAAGTGGAGTTGAGCCCGGAAGTAGATCAACCATGTTCTTATTGAATGAGAGTTCAGTTTTGAGGGGCCGAATAATTGTCTCATGTTCCTACTTCTTAGTTTTTTATGTCATGCTTTTGGAAAGTAATTGGTTATTTTCCTGGAAGGCGTGTTGTACAATGTTGCATTGGGGAGAGGAGAAAATTTGCATGAATTAACCCTGGATGGGATATGGGAACTGCATTCAAAGCAATTCCAGAGCAGAACTTACAGAGTAGGGAAGCATGGAAAAAAGGATGCAGCTGGGGGCCACTTCCTGACCAAGCCTGGAATTTCCAAGTGCATTTCGGAAACTACACCTAACCATCGGCGTGCCTTCGAGCTGCCTGTGTGTAGCAGGTCCGAAGGGCTGAATGGAACATCAGAACATAGGGCTGAGGGGCACGAGTGGGCTAAATGGCCCTTTGACACTACCCCACCAGTAAATAAGGTCATGGCTCATCTCATTGGTCCCAGCTGCACTTCTCTCTCCATGCACCATTATCCCTGATTCACCTGTCTATGGAAAATCAGACAAAGCCAGCCTCGATATAATATAAAGATTCAGTCATTCCAAACTTCGGGGGAAATGAATTCCCACTTGAATGAAATCCCATTTTGTGAATTTTTCCTCACTCCGGTTCTGACTGAGTTTGGAGGGTGTCACTGTTTCCTTTTCTAGTACCGCTCCGTCACTGCCACGACACATTTTAAATGTAACGAGGTTGATGATATGACCAATGATAAATGTCTCAGACGGGGTCAGGTTCAGTGATAGGAACAAGTCAGGCAGATTTCTTTCATCAGCCGCAGGTAACTAATAGGGCTATGGAGCAGTATGTTAGATTTGTGGTTAGCACTGCTGCCTCACATCAGCAAGGAGCTGAGATCAATTCCAAACTCGTCTGACACTCTGTGTGGAGTTTGAACATTCTTCCTATGTCTGTGTGAGTTTCTTCCCAGTTCTCCAGTTTCCTCCCACAGTTCAAAGATGTGCAGCTTAGTTTGATTGGCCATGCTAAATTACCCAGAGTGACCAGCGATGTGAATGTTAAGAGGGTAAGTCATGGGAAATGCAGGGTTACATGGATAGAGTAGGGGGACAGGTCTGGTCGGATACTGTTTGGTGGGTTGGTATGGACTCGATGGGTCGAATGTCCTGCTTCCACACTGTAGGGGTTCAATGACAACAGCATCAAGTTTGGGCTCTACGAAAACCCAGTCAGTAGATACCTGGTTCACTCGCCTCAAGGCTTTGTATATTTCAATAAGATCAGCTCTCACTCCAAGGGTAAACTTTTAACGTCTCCATAATATCAGCCCTTCATGCATGGAATAAATGAATTGAATCACCTCTGAATTGCTTCCAGTGTTACTATGTCCTTTCTCAGATAAGAATGCAAAAATAAAACTAATCTCGCACACCAATGAGTCTGTTTAATTTTGTTTTCTCAGGGTGCAGTGAGTCTTTGGAACACTCTTCCCTGCAGACCATTCGAGGCAGAGATAGCGAATATTTTTGAGGCAAGGTTCACGAATCACGGATTATCGAGGAGTGGGATTATCAAGGAGTGGGCAGCAATGTGCAGTGTTGGGGAAAATGTAGACAGTGGTACTGAATGACACGGCTCCAGAATATACAGGAATTAAATGAAATGATAACATCGATAAAGTTTTAATGCGGAAGCAAGATGGCAGCGATCTGAAAGGTCAGCTTTGCTGATCTCTGCATCACAGTAATGCTCTACCCCACCCCACCACAGTCATTTACTTACAATTGAACACTAAAAGAGCTATAGAATCCTTACTAATCCCGTTTTGTCAAGTGGAAATGACAAAATATGGGAAAGGATCGAGTAAGTCCCAACACACAGCGCACCCGTCAGAAGCATTGAACATGCCTGTGGCCGCACCTGTAACACCGTCTGCTCGTTCAATGGACCGAGTTACTCATCAGGACTTGGTCACCGAGTTCACCAAGTTACGGGAAATGATTGAATCCATGATTGAAGAAAAATTCAGCAGGAGGATAGAACCACTCTCAGCAGTGCTCCAAAAACATGAGCAGCAACTTGAAAGGCTTGGAAACAGAACGGATGAGGTCGAGAGCCAAACTGCAGGGGCAGAGACTGTGATCGATTCCTGTAAGGAGCGGATCCTTATCCTTGAAAAATAAGTCCATAACTTAACTGAACAAGGTGTTGACCTCGAGAACAGGGGTAGGATGAAGAATGTTCATATAATCGGTCTGCTGGACCGGACATAAGGTGATCAGGCAGTGAGGTTTTTTGTAAGAACTGGCTGCAGAGATTCCTTCACTTCGAAGCTGAAGAGGGACGGGTGAAGAGTGAGACAGTTCATCGGGTTACGGTGGTCAGGTCAGGCTCACACCAACGCCCTCACCCTGTCCATGTGCGATTACATCGTTGCAGGTACAAACAAAGACTTAGGGAAGCTTCCAGAACACAGGGGAGAGAGCCGAAGAGGGCTACAGGATTAAGTTCTTCCAGGTCTTTTCAGCGGCAGTGATTCAGAAAAGAAAATCTTTTGATGATATGAAGAGAAGATTAAGGGAACCTGAGATTCAGTATTCCTTAATGAACTCAGCGGTGCTCTGTATGCACTATTGGATCTTTCAATAGATCCACTGACTCTCCAGAGGATGAGAAAACTTTGTGGACACTTGAACGTAGGCTGGATGCGTTAATGGAAAACGATAACCTTGTTTCTCTTTTTTAAAAGAAAGTTTGTTGACCGTTTCTGGTATTAAGCAGTGTTAAATTATAGTCGGGGATGGGTAGAGTACATACTTTTAACTTCTTCATTCGTCATACTACTCGTTTTTCTCTTGCTTAGTTTGTGTATCGGGTTCGGCTCACGCTGGAGGGAGTTGTGAAGTTGATCATGATGACTGAATGCCTACCTAAGAGCAGTTCAGTCCCGATGTTTGTGATTAATTGCCCTGGATGCAGTATTGATAATGGCGCAGAAGATAGAGATTTGTGACGTGCAAATGCCCCCAGTCGGTGGAGGGTAAATGCCCCTCCTGAGTGCCATTGCCACTTTGTATCTTTTTTTTGTATTTGTATGTATTTAGTTTTGGAACGTTTTGAGAGCTTGTTAGTTGCAGTAGCTTTAGTTTGTATGTTTTTTTAAGCTCTATGATTCTTTTTCATCGGTGCTCAGTGATTTGTAATTTGAGTTCTTCCTCTCTGGATTTCAAATATTGTTTCAGTGTGTACTGGCTAATGTCGTGGTTAAATGGTGTATCTGGAACATTAAGGGGAGCCATTCGCCAGTTAAGGAAAATGAGAGGGTGGATATTGTCGTATTGCAGAGATGCACTTTGATGTCAAGGAACATTTGACATGACAGCAAGGTGGGTTTGATCGGGTGTATTTCTAGTCTTTTAACACTAGGAATAGGAGAGAAACCATGCTGGTGAGGAAGAATCTTTCATTTAAATTACTAAATTGTATTAGACACCCACGGGAGGATCATAACCCTCAAAGATATATGGGGAAGAAAGCAGTAGTTTGAATGTTTATTGCCCCCGGCTCACTGCCGTAAATTCCTGACAGATGCATTTTCCAAATTAAGTAATCTTTCTTCGCAGCACATTATCGTAGGAGGAGATTTCAATTGTCTTTTGCACCCACTGTGGACAGCATGCCCAAAGGCTCCCAGCACCATCTTTCCAATCTAAGCAATTAGTGGAGTTTTGTGTGGAAGTGGGGCTGGAGGATGTATGGAGGCAGATCTACCTCATAAATAGGGATTTTACTTACTTCTTTAACCGGAAGAAATACAACACTAGTGTTGATCTCTTCCTCACCTTGCAGCAATCTTCGATTCATTGGTTTTCTGCACAATTGGGAATATTACCAATTCTGACCATGCTGCGGCATACTTACTGGTTAAGATTAAGGGCAATATAGCAGGTGCAAGACACTGGCGAATGCCTTTATTCTTAAGGATAGTAAGTACATTGAGTGTTTCTGTAATGAATTCAGATCTCTCTTAACCATTAATTCAGATTCAACCAGTAACACATCCATTCTATGGAAAATTGCTAAGGCTTATGCCAAAGGAATAATTCCATTGGACGCGGCAGAAGCAGGAGCAGGAACGCGTGCTCCAGGCACTGTTGAAGGCAGCCAAGAGGGCACACTGTGATAGACTCTCAGTAGCTAGGCTGCAGAGGATCACAACGCTTGGGTCTGCAGTGAATTCCATGCTCACACAGACAGCCAAGAAGGTACTTACGTTTGCAAAACAAAGGCTGTTTGAACATGGTGATAAACTGGGCAAGTAGTTAGCCTATCTTGCGATGATAAAGAGAGCTCCAAAGCCATTACCTCAATTAGGGAAGGTACTGGGACCCTTTCCGATCCCATAAACATTAAAGCAGCATTTCGGAGATTTTACTCTGAATTATATCAGACTGAGCATTATGGGGATAGATGAATCAAGATAGAATCTTTCTTCAAGAACTTGGACCTTCCAGGGGTAACCCCCAAATAAGCGTCTTGCCTTAATGCACCATTGTCAGTGGTGGAGGGTGTAAAGCAGCTTCCATGCGGAAGGGCACCTGGTCCTTACGGATGTCCACGTGAGCTTTATGAGGAATTTATAAACCTATTGCCAGAGCCGATGCTGACTATGTTCGTCACTCACACAGTTACGACTGTGTCCCACCATCCTTAAGAGAGGCTCATATCTCTCTTATTCTGAAGAAAAGGAAGACACCGAAAGATTGTGCTTCCTATAGGACCATCTCACTTCTAAATGTTGATTTCAAAGTTCTGCCTGAGTTCCTTACATTAAGGATGGAAACTATTTATCCTTCCATTGTCAAAGTATACCAAACCGGTTTATGAAAGGCTGCAGATATTCCAATAATGTTAGGAGATTACTCAATATGATCCAAGCGTGCCAACAGCAAATTAAGCAGGTATTAATGATCTCTTTAGATCCAGAGAAGGCATTTGCTTGGGTTGAGTAGCTGTATCTCTTCTATACATTAGAATGGTTTGGTCTCGGCAAAGTTTTTATCAAGTGGCTGGGTCAGATAACTCTTATTAACATGAATTCCCTCCCTTGTTTGCTAAAATCTGTGTGAATGCTTTCTTTGATGTTTCCCAGACAGACATTTAGGAGACTAAATGGATGATGTAGCTCTGATTTGTCACCATAAGCGACCCCTTATCAAGTTAGCCTCTGTGTACGATCCTGTAAAATTAATATTTCTAGAGGCAGTCGACAAGGTTGTTTATGCCATACGATGGTGATTGCGCCACTGACGAAGGCCATCTGCAGGGACCCCAACGTATCTGCCCCAGAAGTGGGATAGAAGTCACGTAAGATTACATTGTCTGCAGATGTTGGTCTTAAATTTTTGGGAAATCCCACAGCTTTTTTACCCCACCTCATACAATGCATCAGTTCGTTTGGTGCCTTTTCCGACTATACTATTGATTTTACAAAGTCGGAGACCGTGCCCCTGGGCGAACTCAGGGAAATACCTGATGCCGTGGGAGAATCCTGATTTCCTTTTCAATGGTCCCAGGGGGAAATGGGGATGTTCCCTGTTTACGTATATTCATTAATCCTATCTTTGAACTTATATTTAACGTGTGATTTGTCCATTTGTTTGACAAAATTAAACAAGACCTTCGAAGCTGGGCGACACTTCCAATATCCTGGCTGGGTCAGATAACTCTTATTAACATAAATTCCCTCCCTTGTTTGCTAAAATCTGTGTGAATGCTTTCTTTGATGTTTCTCAGACAGACATTTAGGAGACTAAATGGATGATGTAGCTGATTTGTCACCATAAGCGACCCCTAATCAAGTTAACCGAATTAAGACGACCCCACAGTTTGTGGGGAGTAGATGTCCCGGATATTAAAAGCTATCAATTTAGCTCTTCTTTACCCGATGTTAGTGAGGTTTCGGCGTAAATATGGTTAGATATGGAAGCTTCTCAGGCAAAGTGCCCTCTTATTAGTCGGCTACTCATAGACAAAATGAGGACAGTTACGAAGTATTGCCATTTCCCAATAAATATCAATAATTTTAAAGTAGGAAGGGCAACGTATCCGATCGAGGGCAACATAGCCAAACCTCATTTCTTACCCCAAAACGTGGTGTACCATGAATCCGATGGGGAATACTGGATTCCATGTTTCAACTATGGACAACTCGTGGGTGTATCTTGCTTTGATGGCTTATCTGAGGGAGAAACAAGGATGTCCCTTGATCAAATTAGTCGTAACTATAGACTACCGAGTAGAGATCTCTTCTGTTTTCTTTTTATCAGATCAGAGATGTTATTCAGAAAAGAACCACGCTTTTAACAGACCCGTACAGATCCGATACAGAGAAGAGGCTGCTTATTGTTAAGAACACACTCTCTGTCAGTACCCTTTATCATTTGTTGGAGAGTGGCTCCTTAGACGAGACGTTGTGCCTTTCTGAGGTCTGCAAAGAGTTTTGGGAGTTCAGATCTCCTCGGACACAGGGGAGGATATTTGTGAAAATGCAATAAGGATTTCGATCTGTGAGAAGACTCTTGCCATGTAGTTGAAGATTCTTCATAGAGTCTATCTGGCCCCAGATACTCTCTGAATATTCAAGATGGGGGTATGTATTAAATACAAAAAGACTATGGACACTCTTACTCATTGATTGTTGACCTTCCACCGGCGCTATAGGAGCGGTGTGTTCGCTGGGATGGAGAGGATCTTGCGGACAGAATTGGAGATGGGTCAGGTTTCCCTTTTCCTGGGCCTGCCCAGTCTACCTTACTCAGATGTGAATAGGAAATAATACTTCAATATCCTCAGTCTCTGTGTTCAGAAAAAGAAAAGTTCTGTTGTGTTGGGTGTCTGAAAAACCCCTGGGTCTATTGGTTTGTCGTAATCTCGTCATGGAGCATAGCTCTTTGGACTTTTTTAAAGGTATGTTGCTCCAGTAAATAGAGGATTTTTTATAAGACATGGCAGCCCTTTTTGAATTACCAAGGTACAGGCTGATCTGCCACTCTAATAAGGACTTGTATATAGCTTTGACGAACTTGACTAATGAATCTAATGTCCAGAGAGGAGTAATTACAAACAAATGAACGTGTATTAGTTAATGGTCTTGAAGTTTGAGAGCTACAGTTTTGTTACAATGAGTTCTAGTATTTTTTTTTATTTTTCTTCGGTCCATTGATTTACCTTGTTTTTCTTATGTACATGCACATGGGTGTAATTGTGTTCAATTTGCGTTGTTTTTTTCAGTTGGGTACTTATTGGTTCACTGAAGCATTAAAAAGATTTTCTCTGAATAAAAATATTTTTGAAAAAATTAAAATGTTAACATGGATAGAATAGAGTCACAAAGGACCACTTTCTCTTTCGTGAGACCACAAATTATGATTTATCTTAAAGGTCATCACACCTCGGGTGACAGGATGATGTGGAGAGGGTGGGCCCTTCGTGGCAACCTCTGTCTGTGTGGGGAATTGAACATGCGCTGTTGTCGTTCCTCTGCATCATAAGCCAGTCATCCAGCCAACATATTGCGAGATTGTGTAACTGCTATAAAAAGAAATAGCCAAAGTCAAAGTAAAATATAAACTTTGATAAGAAGGAAAAAAAAGGTACAATTCAGTTAACGGTCAAGATAATGACTGAGGAGAAAAATAATTTCCGCTGGAATTTGTACTTTATAACGAGAGAGTTGATTGGATGATATCTTTGCTTGAATAAGTTGAACCTAGCGAAATAACCAGAATTATTAATTGTGATTAGATGTCGATAACTATACAAAGTGAGTACATTTTTGATTGGTCTGTGTAAACATGCTAACCATTGTATGAAAGTAAAAAGCTGATGGAACATATTTTTTGGAGGGTTGGTCCCCATGGGAAATGCCTCCCAAACACATGCTTGAAGAAATCCAGGGTAGAAAATGCGTGAGTGTCGTCTGGTTTGTGACAGGAAACCAGGGGGCTGAAGGATTGAAAGTTCCTGCAATGTGAAGCTCAGGAGACAGTCAGATCACCCCCGATCTTATTAAATGGTACAGCACATTTGAAGGGCTAAATGGACTCATGATGGATTTTAATTGCATATGACTGAAAAAACCACTCTTTACTTCACCTAATGTTTTACACACTGCGGCAGTGTCATTTTCCTGAAACTGGGAATTATTAGGAATATTATCTGGAACATTCCATAATCAACATTCTCCGGAGCATTCTACAACCTGTGGAGAGATATTACAAAGGAAAGAGACACGGCCGAGGTGGGGGGGGGGGGGGGGGGGGGGGAGAAAGTCCTCACTTTCTCCTTATCCTCACAGAGTTGGGAATGTTATTGATGTTTGTCCTGTATTGCTGGACATTGCTACTGATCGCAGATAATGCACTGAATTGGGTGGTGAGCTCAGATCATGCTCGGTGGGTCTGGTGGTGTGGCCCACTCTGGGAATAGATGCACGAACCCATCCGCCAAGATATCTGTGACTCTGTTGACAAACCGTGGTCTAATTGACCCTTATCTGCTATGCTTTGGGTAAAACGTACATGGCAGCTCCAAACTGAGGAAAGCTCAATCGAGTGCCCATTGTCCTTTTAAAGATAGCAGCAGTGCCAGGGATAATGGAATATCCAGCGGCATCTGGGCGATGGTGGGTACCTCCAGCCAAAGTGGGTGGGAGAATCGGGTTAACATTGAATGAGAGTGACGCCATGGGTTAGGGTGGGTAGTTAATGAGGTCAGTTCGATAAGATAGCACCAGGAAACTAGCACGGCCTCGTACAGAGAATCCCCCTGTCACACTCAATGAAAATCACTCAAAGATAAATTATTGTTAGATTCAGGCGGATGAGTTGAAGACTCTGCTGATCCCATTCACTGTTACAGAGCTGCAGAACAAATCCTCATCCACAACTCTCCATCATCTGAACTCACACCTATATTCTGTTCACCATCATTCCTGGTAATAGTGGCTTATTTTGCCTGATGCTATCGAAATGTCTATATCTCAGCGTTCTGAAACCTGTGAGCACATCCTTCCATGATATTGTTGCTCAATCTCACCCTCTATGTCTATACCCCAAACCACTTTCATTTACAGTCATGCACGGAGACAGGCCCTTCAGCCAAAACTGGTCCATACCAACCAAAATGTCCGTCCAAATTAACCCCAATTCCCTGCAATTGGCCGATATCCTTCTCTGCCTTTTCAATTCATATATTGTTCGAACAAAGTGCAGCGAGGTTTTGTGACATCAAGGAAGGCCTCAGGAAAGATCTCGCTGAATCTGCCATTCATCTCATCCTAGCAATCAGATTACACAGAAACAATTTGACTGGAGGTTATAAACAAGAAGTACAAGCAAACAGTGGTGGGAGATCTGTATGGAAGTCAATACTGCAGGGAAAAAAAATGTGTATGTTCTAAGCCGGAAATTAAATATACAAGCGTTTGCAGGCAAATCTCAACGGGGCTGGTGGCATTTGAAGGAAGAAAGTCGAAAGTTTGGCCCTCAAATAGCACAGCAGGTTAGGGTGCATCCAAGGAGCAGGAAAGTCTATGTTTCGGTCAGAAGCCCTTCACCAGGAATTCACTTCAGAATTTACTTTTTCCTAATACTCTGTAGGAAGAGAGTGAGTCAACATTTTTAATTTGGGGATTCTTCATCAGAACAGCTTTTGTTTTTGATCCCCAGTATATGTAGCCCTTTGTTTTATTTTAGATCAGCAATTATCTTGCATGCTGCAGTATTAATGGCCAACTTTATCTGGGAAGGAGGGGAATCGGTGAGGGCAAAGAGCAGGCAATGTGTCAGTCACAGCTTAAGGCCCTGTGGAGGTAAAGGCAGGCTTGTTGGAAGCAACACACTGGAATTCGGCATCATTTCAACAGATGTGACATATCCAGAGAAAGTGGGAGGATGCAGTTTCTCGCGGAGCTGATCATTGAGTGTCACAGTGGAGAGCAATACTGCCGTGCAGCATCAATTACCTGGGTTCGATTCCACCCGTTGGTGACATTTTGTGCGGGTTTGCACGCTCTCCTTGTGTGTGTGAGTTTCCTCTGGGTGTTTGGTTTTCCTCTCACTGCCAAAAATGTCCAGGTTAGTTTCAGTGACCTCACTAAATTGTTCCGCTGTATCCAGGGATGTGCAGCTTGTTGGATTGTCTATGGGAAATGTAGAGTTACCGGGGTAACGTTTGGGTTTTTTGGTCGGGATGTTATCTGAAGGGTCAGTGTGGACTCGGTGGGCCAAATGGCCTGGTTCCAAACTGCAGGGCTTCTATAATTTCTATGTAGCTGTCTGTGTTTGAAAACACTTCCCAGGATCCTACCTATAAGTGCTAACACAATTTGCCTCAACAAAATGTTACATCTTCCGCTTGTCTAACATGAACTCCATCAGACACTCCTCAGCCCTTTAGCCTGCCTGATCTAACTAAAGGGTTTGATTAAGAAAAAGAAGGAAGCATATGTCAGGTATAGACAGGATAGATCGAGTGAATCCTTCGAAGAGTATAAAGGCAGTAGGAGTATACTTAAGAGGGAAATCAGGAGGGCAAAATGGGGACATGAGAAAGCTTTAGCAAGTCGAATTATGGAGACTGCAAAGGGTTTTTACAATTACATTAAGGACACAATCATAACTAAGGAGAGAATAGAACCCCTCAAAGATCAGCAAGGCAGCCCTTGTGTGGAGCTGCAGGAAATGGGGGAGATACTAAATTAGGATTTTGCATCAGTATTTACTGTGGAAACGGATATGGAAGATATAGAATGTCAGGAAATAGATGGTTACACGTTGAAAAATGTTCATATTACAGAGGAGGAAGTGCTGGATGTCTTGAAACGTGTAAATATGGGTAAATCCCCAGGACCCGAACAGGTGTACCATAGAACTCTGTGGGAAGCTAGAGAAGTGATTGCTGGGCTTCTTGCTGAGACATTCGTACCGTTGATAGTCACAGGAGAGGTGGCAGAAAACTGGAGTTTGGCAAACGCGGTGCCACTGTTTAAGAAGGGTGGCACGGACAAACCATGAAACTATAGGCCAGTGAGCCTGACGTCGGTGGTGAGCAAGTTGTTGAAGGGAATCCTGAAGGACAGGATGTACATGGAGTTGGAAAGACAAGGACTGATTAGGGATAGTCAACATGGCTTTAACCGTGGGAAATCATATCTCACGATCTTGATTGAAAAATTGAAGAAGTCACGAAGAGGGCAGAGCGGTAGATGTGTTCTATATGGACTTCAGTAACGCGTTCGACAAGATTCTCCATGGAAGACTGGTTAGCAAGTTTAGATCTCATGGAACACAGGGACAACTAGCCACTTGGATACAGAACTGGCTCAAAGGTTGAAGACAGAGGGTGGAGGTGGAGGGTTATTTTTTAGACTGGAGGCCTGTGACCAGTGGAGTACCACAAGGATCAGTGCTGGTTCCTCAATTTTTTATCATTTACGTCAATGATTTGGATGTGAGCGTAATAGGTATTGTTAGTAAGTTTGCAGATGACAACAAAATTGGAGGTGTAGTGGACAGCGAAGAGGTTTACCTCAGAGTACAACAAGATCTTGATCAGATGGGCCAATGGGCTGAGAAGTGGCAGATGGAGTTTAATTGAAATAAATGCGAGGTTCTGCATTTTGGGAAAGCAAATTTTACCAGGACTTCTACACTTAATGGCAATGTCCTGGGTGTGTTGCTGAACAAAGAGACCTTGCAGTGCACGTTCATGGCTCCTTGAAAGTGGAGTCGCTGGTAGGTAGGATAGTTAAGGTGGTGTTTGGTATGCTTTCCTTTATTGGTTAGAGTATTGAGTATTGGAGTTGGGAGGTCATGTTGTGGTTGTACGGGACACTGGTTAGGCCACTGTTGGAATATTGCTTGGAATTCTGGTCTCCTTCCTATCGGAAATATGTTGTGAAAATTGAAAGGGTTCAGGAAAGATTTACAAGGATGTTGACAGGGTTGGAGAATTTGAGGTATAAGGAGAGGCTGTACAGGCTGGGGCTGTTTTCCCTTGAGCGTTGGAGGCAGAGGGGTGACCTTCTAGAGATGTAGAAAATTGTGAAGGGCATGGAGAGGATAAACAGAGAAAGTCTTTTCCCTGGCGTCGGGGATTCCAGATCTAAAGGGCATAGGTTTAGGCTGAGAAATGAAGAATGTTGGGTGGCGCAGTGGTTAGCAATGCTACTTCCCAATGCCATGAGACTCAGGTTCAATTCCCGCCTCAGACTGTGTGGACTTTACACATTCTCCGTATCCCTGCGTGGGTTTCCTCCAACAATCCAAACTTGTGCAGGCGAGGAGAATTGGCTATGTTAAATTGCCTGTGCTGTTAGGTTAGGGGGATGGATCTGCGTGGGTTGCACTTTGGTGGGTCGCTGTGGGCTTGTTTCCACACTTTAAAAAATCTAAACGTGAAAGAGACCTAAGGAGAAGCTTTTTCACAAATATGGTGGTACGTGTATGGAATGAGCTGCCAGAGGATGTGGTGGAGGCTGGGACAATTGCAGCATTTAAAAGACATTTGGATGGTTATATGAATAGGAAGGGTTTGGAGGGATATGGGTCGGATGCGGGCAGGTGGGAATAGATTCGGTTGGGATATCTGCTAGACATGGACGGGTTGGACTGAAAGGTCTGTTTCCATGCTTTACATCTCTATGCCTCGATAACTCACAGAGTGAGTTCGTAAATGCAATTAGTGTGAATGGTATTTGGAGCAATACATGTAATTGGAAAGTTAAAGTTAGGTTGGAGATTGCTTAAAGGGATTGGAATATAGAGGTAAAGACATCATGAAGCAGTTGCATAGAGTGTTGGTGAGAGTGTACCTGAGGTATTGAGTGCAGTGTCGGTGACCTAATCTAAGAAAGATTACACTGATCACAGAGGACGTGCAATGAACATTCTCCAGATTAATTCCTGAGATGACAAGATTTTCTGATGGGGAGATTTGTCCTGCGACCTCTCCAGTTTCAAAGTATGAGAGGTGATCTCAGTGAAATTTCAAAAATCTATGATTCATGTGATGAGGTGGAAATAAACAGGATGTTTCTCTAGCTGTCTACTCTATATTTAAGGCAAATAATGACAGGATAAGGGATATGTCATTTCAGACCGTAATCAGGAGGAAATGCTTCCCTTGGAGGGGACTGACTAACACAGGGGCATGGAAGCCTGTTGGCAGGGCAAGATTAAGGAGAATCCCCAGATATTCTTCACGTATATCAAGTGGAACAGAACAACCAGGGAACATGTAGGGCCTATTAGTGACTTGGCAAGTTGCATGCCAACTCAACTTCATGGTAGAAGGCTGTTTGTGTGACTGGAGCCCAATTTCCCCGGTGTACCCGGTAGAGATCAGTGCTGTGTTCCGTATTATTTAAGGTATTCATAAGTGATGTCAATGTGAAGTGGGTAGGGGGAGTGTGATAAGTAAGTTTGTGTTTGACACAAAGATTGGCCGTGTGGTTGACAGTGATGAGGGAGATCTTATATTACAGGAAGATACAGATAGAATGGTCAGATGGACAGAACAATGGAAAATGGAATGTGCCCCTGATAAATATGAGGTGATACACTTTGAAAGAAGGAACCAGACAGGGGAGGACTCAAAGAACGGCATCGCACGAGGAAGCTCAGAGCGTGCTTCTCCACACATTCCTGAATGTGACTGGATATGATAATTGATGAGTTCAGCATGACTGTAGATAAAGCCTTTATTCATTGACCCAAAGATTATCCGAGTTTTATATAGCGCTTCGGTAAGGCCAAATGAAATATTGTGTGAAGTTCTGGGAGCCACATTACAGGAAGGATGTGATTGTACTGGATGAGGTGCAGAACAGATTCACCAGGATGCTCCCTGGGAAGGACCATATGAGCTGTGGAGAGAGGCTGGGTAAGCTCGAATTATTTATTTTGGAGCAGAGGAAGTTGAGCGGATAAGTCATTCAAGTTTAAGATTACAAGGGGCATGGACAGGGTGAATAGACAACAGCTGTTCTTTTTAGTCAAAGTTTCAGCTTCCTTACAGAGTTAAACCAGGGAATGGAGAATGGAGAACAGAGAAACATGACACAGCTACTTCACTTCTGTCTTCACAGAAAAATACATAAACAAAGCCTTCCCAGCAATAGGAAAAAACCTGAGTCTGACGAGAAAATGATGTGGAATGAAACTTGTAAATAAACTAATTTGGAGAAATTATTGGAACTGAAAATAATGGGCATAGAAAAAAAACAACACAGATTGATGAAATGGGAAACATTTGAGAAATTCACTGGTAGATTAATTAAAGAAAATACAATAGAGGCACTGAACTAGGATTTTCAGCAAGAATTTTAATAGAGTCCCAAGCCTAGTATGCAAAGTAAAAGCACATGGGATAGGGGGTAATATATGAACATGGTGTTAAAATGGGAGTGTTGACAGGAAACAATGAGGAGGAATAAATGGATGGGTTTCAGTTTGGAAGGCTCATGAGGCATCGTAATGATTGGTGATGGGGCGCCAGATATTCACAATACATCTCAAACATCTCATTGAGGGAATCAAATGCAAAGTTTCCAAGTCTACTGACGGAACTAGGATTTTGAAAGTGAGGAGGATGTGAAAAAAACTTGAAGGAGATTGAAACAAATGGAGTGAATGAGTAAACATGTGGCAGATGAAGAGCAGTGTGGATAGATGTGATGTTGTCTACTTGGTTGTGAAACACTAAAGTTCCAGCCAACCATTGGAAAAGGAAGTGGTTGAGAAATGTCGATCTATGAAGGGAACTGCACTTTTCTTCTGTTATTATTTAGACAGACATCTGTGTTCCATGCAGGGCAGTGAGTTCTGAAGAAAGAAGCCAATACAGGGAATAAATTGGCACACAGACCAGTTGGCACAGACCCACCAAGTGGGGAGCTGTAACATTGAAAAGGACCTGGGATCTCCCTGTACACCAGTTACTGAAAGCAATATTGCAGGAGCAGAAAGCAGTCAGGAAGATAAATGGGTGTTGACCATCATTTCAGAGGGACTGGAGTCCAGGGGTAAGGGTGTCTCAGTGCAGCTGTACAGGCCCTTGGTGAGACCTCAACTCGAACATTGTGCAGTGTTGTGTGCAGTTTTGGTCTCCGTACCTAATAAAGGACAAACCTGACATTGAGGGAGTGCAGCGAAGGATGACCAGACTGATCTCTGGGATGACAGACTTTTTGTGGGAGCAGGTTTGGGGCAACTGAGCCTGTATCCCATGGGGTTTAGGAAAATGAGTGGAGATCTCAGTGAGATATATAAAACACTGACAGGGTTAGGTAGATTGGAAGCAGTGTTGATAATTCCCTTGGCTGGGAAGTCTAAAACAAGAGGCCACAGTATTAAATACAGATGGGTCACATTGCATTTAGATACGAATAAATGTCTGCACTCAGAGACTGGTGAACCTGGGAATTCTCTCTCACATAAGGCTGTGGAAGACAAGGCACTAAAGACTAATAAGGATGTCTAGACACCAAAGGATGGGGGAGAGAGCAGGAGTATGGTGTAGAAATAAAGGGTCAGCCATCATTATATTGAATTGGATAGCAAACTCGACAGACCAAGGGGTCGACTGCAGTTCCTATTTTATAGCTTCACAAGGTTAATCACATTAAGGGGTGTGTAAAGTGTGTGGGGAAAGTGCATTGAGGAGATGTTCAGACATTAACTAGAATGGGGCAGGCTCAATGTGCTGTATGGCCTATTACATTCCCGATGTTTCTGTGCGGTTTGTGGGAAAGCTCTGTAAATGTTGTCACAAGTTCGCAGATGTTAGGAAGGACGTGTCTGCTGGCTCAACATGATTGTCTTTCCCGTTCCCTTTTCCATACCGAGGTTGGGGTCTGGATATTCTGTCAGGTTTTATCCTTTTAGACTTCAGAGCAGTTTGATACGATAGAGTGTCTTGCTTGGCCTTTTCAGAGACCATTGAAGAGTGTATCACATGTCTGTGTGTTTGGAGTCACTTTTAGGCCAGACCAGGAAAGCACGGGAGATTCACTTCCTGAAAGTACATTGGGGAAGGAAATTGGTGTTTACAATCGACATTGACTTCAAGGCCATTGTTACTGACACCAGATTTGAGATCTCGATATTTCATTAATTGTTTTTAACTTCCACCAGCTGCCAGAGCATTAGCCTGGTCTGGATTATTCATCCAGTGACTTTTCCAAAACAGCACCATCTCCACATGGGGACCGATCGGAAACCACACTGAGCAAGTTTATGTCTGTGCTGCTTGACAGCTCTATCAAAACAAACTCCCAATTTGACTATCATGATGAGACTGAGAGGGTTGTAATTGTCCAGATTGTAATTATTCCCCGACACTGAGTAATTTTCCACATTGCCAAGGAGATGTCAGAGTTATAGCTGGAAGGAAACCGCTTCCCCAGGGGCACGGCTTGTTGTACAGCACAAGTCTTCATTCCTATTTCAGGAATGGGGTCAGGACTCATTGCATTTGCCTCTCTAAAGTGTTCAGCTTTTTCTTCATGGCACGTGCAGCGAATTGAATTGGTTGAAGACTGATCTGTGATCCTGTGGGCATCATGATGACGGTGAATTGAATCATCGACTCAACACCCCTGGCTGAGGATGGTACAGATACTATTTCCTTGTTTTTTACACTGATGTGCAGAGCTGATCCATTGATAGAATGGGGATAATTGTGGAGCCCTCTCTAACAGTTAGTTGTTTAATCGACTATCACGATTTTTGGCCGGATGTGGCAGTCTGCAGAGGTTTCATCTGGGTGTATTGACCTTGTGACAATTTCTCTCTCTCGATCATACGATTTGGTTTTATTTGATTTGATAGGATTCGTTGTCGCATGTATCTAAGTAGAGTGAAACTCTTTGTTTATACACAGTTCTGGCAGATCATAGTGAGAGTTGGAGCTGCCTTTTTTTAGAGACATGGAGTGGCCGAAAATTAAAAGTCTACTTCAGCTGTCTGTTTCTGAAGAGCCACAAAATAGACAGAAATTAAAATAGATTGCTTCAGCATCAGTGAAAAAAGGGCCTTTGAACAGGGAATTATTCCAAAGCAAAAGAAAGGATAATCTGATTCGCAAGATTCTGAAATATGCCTTTATAGTGGTAAAGAAGGTTCTTTTTCTTAAAAAAAGTGATGATTTGTAACAGAACACAGATGAAAAAATGAAATTGTAGCACAAAAACTTTGAAGAATCACTACAAAAAGTAACTTATTCTGATCTCAGTTAGGATTATTTTCATCCACAAAAATAGCATCTCAAGTTATCTTTCAGAAGCTAGCTGTGCCTTTGAAACTGTTTACAATAGTAATAAGCTCTCGTTAAATATTTGGTAAATAATCATGGACCCAGATTTCAACATAATAATAAAACCTTAACGAGATGCCTGGCTTGTCTTGTCGAATTAGCGAAGAAAAAGGTTAACCGTAGATAATAATAATATTACATATTTTGTATCAGAATCAGCTTTTTACTGTAAAATGTGATCACGGAATTTGAAAAGAGATCGTGTGCCCATTGGAGAATAGAATTTATGCAATCGTTCAAGATAAACAATGGGGGATATGACTGAAAAGAGCAGAGCCCCGAACTTTGGAATGCATTATAGAAAGATCCCACGGACTAGAGATAACAACAATGGTTAAACTTCCGAAACAAAAAAGAACCTCGGGCTGTCCATGGGAGTGTCCATCATTGATCAGTTGTTTTACAAGATTGGTTCTGCAGAAGGGGAGTGGAGGGTACACTGACAAGGTTGTGTACGATCATTTCAACACAGAAGGTATAAAAATACTGTCTTTTTAATGTAAACCCGAAGTGTGTCATTGATTTGCCTTCTGATCTAAGCGAAAGATTAAGGAAAGGATTGTCTTCTCATGTCAAAGCCAGATTCGAGGAAGATCCTTTGGGATTCACCCAGCATTAGCCAGGTTTTGCTTGAATTAAAGTCCATTCCGTACCTGTGTCCTGTCTGCCTCCAGAGTCTTTGTCCCTAGCTGGGGAATCTCGCTCCTACAATAAGCAAGGACATACAGGTCATAGGGTAAAGGAAAAACTTAGACTGAGGCATAAAGGCTACACCAGAAAGGGCATGCAATAGGCAACATCAATGTGATCATGATCAACATTATTTGAAGTTAGAGAGTCCATTCCTCAGTTTAATAATGGGCTGGGAAGATGCTATTCATGAGCCGCTGGTTTGTGTGTTCAAGATTCTGTATTGTCTGCATGATGGAAGAGATTGTAGGAGATCCAGGGTTCGATGGGTCTTTGTAAATGCTGTCAGACTTTCCACGGCAGTGAGCTGTGTAAATGGAGACAATGGATAGGACGTTGGTTTCCGTGATGACACGGGCTTTGCACACAACCTTCTGTCATTTCTCTTACTGTCCTGGGCAGGTCGGTGACCACACCAGGTCAGTATGCACACAGATAGTTTGCTGTCAGTGGTGCATTTGTAGCCATTGATGAGGGTCCTTGTGGACATGTCAAATGTCCTGAGCAGCCAGAGAAAGAAGAGACGTTGTTGTGCCATCTTGGCTGTCACGTCTACACGGGAGGTCGGTTATCGTCACTCCAAGCAACTTAATGCTTTCCACTCTATCAACTTCAGTTCCATTGATGCAGATGGGGGCATATTCTCCTCATTTCTTTCTGAAGTCATTGATCAGTTGGTTTGTTCTGCCGATGTTGAAAGAGAGGATGGTCTCAGTGCAGCACATCACTAAGTCCACTATTTCCGTTCTGTATTTTGACTTGTTATCATTACATACCTGTCCTACTATGATGGTGTCATCAGTGAACATGTAGATGGCATTCGTTCAAAATTTGGCAACACAGTCGTGGGTGTACAGGGAGTACAGTAGGGGGCTGAGGACACATCCTTTGGGATTTCAGTGTTGAATGTTATCATGGAAGAGACACGCTTACCTATTTTCACTGATTGTGTACTGTGGATCAGAAAGCTGAGGATACAATTTCAGAGGGCAGAGCAAAGACTAAGGTCAGGGAGTTTTGTGATTACTCTGAAGGGAATAATGGTGTTGAAGGTGAACCTATAGTCAATGAGCAGGCATCTGACGTGGGTGTCCTTGTCGTCCAGGTGTTCCAGGGAAATGGCACCCACTATGTACCCATTCCATTGGTAGGAAAATTGTATGGGATCGAGGCAGGCTGGGAGACTGGAACTGATATGGGCCATGACTAGACTCTCGACGCATTTCACTACCCTCAGTCTCCTGTGCTCTAAAGAGGAATGTCCCAGCTTATCCAACCTCTCTCTATGACTCAGACCCTTGAGTCCTGGCAACATCCTCGTAAAGTTCCAGTTTAATACCATCCTTCCTACAGCAAGGTGACCAAAACTGAACACAATGCTGAACTTGGACATATTTGGAACTGTAAGTTTCACTCTGCTGCCAATTATTATGCTGCTGCGATATTGCTTTTTTTTTTGTTATTCTGAAATCTTATTATTCATTGAATCCCCTGACGGCAATCCCCTCCGGTGAACGTTCTCCTGACTGCTTGAATTTGAATCAATCTATTTTGTTTGGACTGATATTTTGATGCTGCTGTATATCAGAGAACAGGATGAGATGTTGGATGGCAGTGTGTGTCCTTTACTGGACCAGCTTGACTCTCCAGGTACCTAAAGCTTTTATTGTGGACCAGAGTACCTCAGAATCGTTACATCACAGAAGGAAGCTATTTAGCCCATTGTAGGTCCATGCTCATAGAACATTACAGCTCAGTACCTACAACATCCTTCAGCACTGCCGACAGATCCACCGACCTTACTGACAACCGTAAATTTACTAACTCATCCTTCTATACCCTAATTAAGGTCATTTTCAAAAGGACAAACAATAGTCACTCCAAAGCAGATCCTTGCAGTATACCACTAGCGACTGAAATCCAGGATGAACATTCCCCATCAACTATCACCTTCTGTCTGCTTTGAGCTAGCCGATTTGTGATCCAAACGCTAAATCGCCCAGAATTCCACGTCTCCATATTTTCTGGGAGAAAGTAAGGACTGCAGATGTTTGAGATCAGAGTCGAGATTGTGGCGCTGGAAATGCACAGCAGGTCAGGCAACATCCGAGGAGCGAGGAGAAAATGAAGACTGCTGATGCTGCAGACCAGAAAACTGATTACTGATGAAGGGCTTACAAGAGAAACATCAACTTGCATGCATCTTGGACGCTGCCTCATCTGTTCTGCTTTTCCAACACCACGCTCTCCATATTTTCTTCAATAGCCTACCATGAGGGACCTTATCAAACGCTTCACTGAAATCCACATACCTCACTTTATTCTTATCCACCTGTTTGGTCACCTTCTCAATGAACTCGGTAAGATTTGTGAGGCATGACATACCCTTCACAAAACCTTGTTGACTATTCCGAATCAAATGTTTCCTTTCTAGATGATAGTAAATCCTATCTCTTATAATCCTTTCCAACACTTTACCCACAACCAAAGTAAGACAGGTATATAAGTACCAGGGTTATCTCTTCTCCATTTCTTGAACAAAGGGACAACATTTGCTGTCCTCCAATCTTCTGGCACTATTCCTGTAGACAATGGCGATGTAAAAATCCGAACAGTTGGTTGCATAAACTCCTCCCTAGCTTCTCAGAGAATCCTAGGATAAATCCCATCTGGCCCAGGGGACATATCTATTTTCACACTCTCCAGAACTGCTAACATCTCCACGTTACGAACTTCAATCCCATCTCGACTAATAGCCTGTTTCTCAGTATTGGCCTTGACAGCATTTTCTTTTTCCATTGTGAATCCTGATTCAAATATTAATTTACAGCCTGTCCTATCTCCTCAGACTCCACACACAACTTAACACTACTGTGTTTGATTGCCATTAATCTTCATTTGGTGATTCTTTTATTCGTGACATGCTGATAGAAAGCTTGAGGGTTTTCCGCGATCCTACTTGCCAAAGACTTGTCATGCTCTATCCTGGCTATTCTTAGCTTTTTTTAAAAGTCCTTCCAGGCTAACTTGTAACTCTCAAGCATCCGAACTGAGCCTTCATGTTTCATCTTTACATAAGCCTCCTTCTTCCTCTTGACAAGAGATTCAACTGCTTCAGTAAACCACAGCAGCCTCACTTGACCACTTCCTCCTTTCCTGGCAGGTATAAAATTATCAAGGACACACAGTAGCTGTTGTTTGAAAAAGGTCCACACTTAAATTGTACCCAACCTCTGCAGTTTCCTTCCCCATCCTATGCATCCTAAAACATTTCCTAATCGCATCATAATTGCCTTTCCCCCAGCTATAACACTTGTCCTGCAGTATACACCTGTCCCTTTCCATCGCTAAGGTAAACATAACTGAATTGTAGTCACTATCAGCAAAGTGTTCACCTACCTCCAAATCTAACAGCTGGTCTGGTTCATTACTCAGTACCAAATCCAATTTGGCCTCGGCCCTTGTTGGCCTATCTACATAATGTGTCAGGAAACCATTCTGCACATATTGGACAAAAACTGACCCATACAAAGTATTTCTACTGTACCATTTCGAATCAATATTTGGAAAGTTAAATTCTTCCATAACAAATGCTCTGTTATTTTCGCTCCTATCCATTTTCATCTTTGTCATCCTTTCCTCTACATCTCTGGAACATTTCAGAAGGCAATAGAGAACTTTCAACAGGGTGACCTCTCCGTTTTTGTTTCTAACTTCTTACCGTATTACCTCATTAGACGAGTCCTTATCAAGCATCCTTTATACCAACGTAATGCTGTCTTTGATTTTCAATGCCACGCTAACCTCCCCCACCCCAACCACCACCCCAGCCCCACTGTTAGTACTTTCCTTTTTTTCAATGAAGCATCTAAACCCCGGACCCTACAAGAATCAGTCCTGTCCCTGCTCTATCCATTTCTCCAAAATGGCCAAAACATCAAGCTGTACAACTGCACAATTTGGAAACAGGGATGTTAAACGAGGGTGAGTTGGATAGATCAGAAGACAGCATGAGGGGAGATAGAAAGGAACGGACAGAAAATGGAAGTTTTATTTAGAAATTCTCACGGACGGCAAGGCCTTTATCTATTGCCATACCGTTTGAGCACTGTGCGGATACTGGCTGTGGTCCCAGAACATTTATCGCCAATAATATCACAGAGATGAGTTGCTGACAGTTAAACAGACTCCAAAAGGCCAAGTGATTTTTTTTATTTCTCTACAGTGAGAAGGTGATTTAATTTAAATAGACTGGGTGAACAGCAGCAGGAACTGAGAACCCCCTCAATACTGAGATAATGCGCCAGAGAATCTCAATGAGGTGGATCACTGACAGAGGGGTAATCAGCATCTCAGCTGTGGGCCAAATAATGATTGAGAAAGATTGCACACCACTTCCGTGGTTTTCTAATGCACATTTCAATTTATGTAGCTCAATATCACGAGTGTATCTTATTTCTTCGTACTTCCAATAGTTTAGTACAGACGGAAAATCATTTTGTCCACGTATTTTGTGTTCAATAAACAGAACTAATACGGTGATAAAGTCCATGTTTTTTTAAACTTGGTTTACATGATTGACCCATCAGTGGGCCAGCAGGTTGGAGGAATTATTGAAGGCCTTCCAGCACTCGGGTAGCTGAAGGGCCTCTTCCCAGTGTGGACCCACCAGTGCTTCAGCAGGGAGGAATTGCTGAAGGCCTTCCCACGCTTGGGGGAGAGGCCTTTCAGCTGTCCCAAGTGCAGGAAGGCCTTCAGCATTTCCTCCACCCTGAAGCACTGGTGGGTCCACACGGTGGAAGACTTAATAGACTCTGAGAACGTTCCTCTCACTCCACGCCACTCCCCATTTCGATTGAGAGAGAGAGAACCAGTCTTTAAGTAAACTCTTCCAACATTTATACAGTGCATTTGGTGTGTGATCATACTTCACGTTATCCACCATCGCGACAGGAGCCACAATACCTTCATTCTAAAACAGATAACCATTCCCACCAGCTTCTGAGCCCCACAGAGAACATGGGTCTGTCTTCTTGGAGATGGAAGATGCCTCCTTGAGGCTTGGCACAAAACATTTGGCTTACTTCCTCACTGCCAGCAAAATACGTTAAAGAATCATTTGTTCCACAGGCAATGGAGCCACGAGGAACATTGTGAGCAGTCTATGAGTGCAGTCTCTGCTCCGTTTGTTTTCCAGGTTGGAGCATCAATGACACCCTCCTATTCCTGTGTACGTGTCTGGAGGGGTGAATGGTCTCCTTTTTGTTCCATAGAACAGGTTTAGGGGTCTTACTGGACTCTGCCCGTTCCTGTTTAACAGTTCAATGTACTGACCAGACGCCTCCTCTTCCTGTCGAACAGGCAGGAGGATTGAATGGGCTGTCCCTCTTGATCAGTCATTTCGATGGGCTGAATAGTTTCCACATATCCGGGTGTAACCAGCTTGAGATGCTGAATGAGCTTCTCTTTTAATTGTGGAAATGTGCAGTGCCTGGCCGTTCTGTTACATGAATGTTACCGACACTTTAACAGCACAAACGTGAATGTTGTTTGTGTCTTGCTGAATATAGACACAGACCGGTTCAAGAGCTGAGTGGGAACAAAATGTTCTGAATATTGTGTGATCTTCAGTGATCACTCCATTTCTGATCTTGGGATAGATAATGGGTGACAGGAATGGGGGCACATAGACGTTGACAAAGGAGCTGAAGATGTTTGTGCTGAGGAAGTTAATCTGAGGATCTCCTGAAGAGATGTCCCGGGACTGAGAGGATTGTTGGCCACCGACCACAAACATCTTCCTTTGTGCTCTGAAAGACCCCAACCAGTGAGGAGGTTAGACCTGATTCTCATTAAGCTCAAAAAACTAGGTGGTCCCGATGACATCCTCAGTCAACACTGCCTTGATATCAAGGCCATTCACTCTATCCTGAGCCCCTGTGTTCACCTCTTGTTCATATCAATCAGGTGACGGTGTATGTGTAGAGAGTGTTTTCCTCTCACAGAGGGTAATCAATGTCAGGAATTATCTGGACTAGAGAGTTAGGGGAGCTACATCACTGAAAGTATTTAAAGAGGTGGTACATGAATCTTTGACCTGTCAGAGAGCTGAGGAGTGTGAATAACTGGGCATTAAAGAGGTGTTAATGCTAACAGTAGATCAGCCATGATCGCATACAATGGCTTGACCATCCGAATTACATATTCTTGTTCCTTATGTTTTCATTTTCTGTAATTTCAAAGTAAACAGCTATAATTTTCCTGGATGTTCTGTTATAGAACGTTGTAATCAGAGAGAGCAAAGCATTTTTGAGTCACGTCTGAGTGAGGCTCTACCATGCACTATGATCTTATTAAGTTCTCAGCAGCACTTTTCTGTCAGTGTACCATTTTACTACATTCATTTGTCTATCAAATGTCTGACATAGACAATTTTGAACAAATCGAAATATCCAGGCATCACAATCTTCTGGGGAAGGGAATTCACACCTTCACAAACCCATGAGAATCTCTTGTTCATGTTCTGACCAATGTTGGAGGGTCACTCATGTCTTTTCCCACTCCTCTATTGGTGAAAGCAAATTTTAAATGTTGAGTGCTGTGTCCAATGATATAGGTATCGGACTGGGTAAGTTTCTAGAAAGATCTGTGACACAGAAATTTGAACTGTGAACAAATGGTAAAATGATAGAGTGTCCCAAATGTTTTTCTGACTTTGAACTTATTCTGCTCACACAAATGTCTGGGAATGCGGATTTCTTCCCGGAGCAGTTGAATTTGGCTGAATTCCCTTTGTTTCGAGCTGTACAGAGATTCCTATGAATCCTCATCAGGAATCCTCCACGGTGGTAAAGATGACTCAGGATTTTTGTGCTCTCACATCTTGTTTTCAGGCAGAATAAAGTAAGAGAGAGAGACCAATTGGCTGCTGCTTCTGAAGCAAGGAATATTTTTCTCCGTCTCTGTGCGGAAAAAAAATCAAGAATGTCAACTGAAAACCAAACTGGACCATGTGCACTCTCCATGTACATTCTCTGGAATGGATGATAATAGACTGTATGCCGTATGCAGCATCATTGCTGTTGTTGTGCACAGTGCCTTTCATTAGCAAATGAAAATAATGTGCCCGTTTGATGATTTGATGAGATGTTTATATACATCTGCGTAATTTTTAAAAATGGGTTGATATCTTCATAATATTTGTGTTAATACCAATGCATCTCATTCAAAAAGTTATTATCTAGCTTTGGTCTTCTTAACAGGAGAAAATATGTATCCAGCTGACAGACTTCTCTGAAAATCGTGGTTTAATAAGATTTCTCATCTTAGATCTAAACAGATAATCCCGATTACAAAAGGCCTTCATTTCAAGAGTGAGTCAAGGGAAGCATCTTTGAACATCTTTGAAAGGAATTGTATCCGGTTGTATTTTTAGTTTAGAGGATCAAAACTGCACCCAGTGTATCTGATGTGGTCTCAGCAATGCCCTGTAGAGATACAGTGAAATATTCCTAATTAAACCCAATACCCGTTGCCACAAACAGCGTCATTCCACTTACATTCCGAATCACTTGCTGCATCTGCAGACAGAATTCATATGATTCATGTACCAAGAACATGAAAAACATCTGCAATCTCTCTCCATTTAAATTGTTCCCGACTGCAATAGACAAATCACATTATATTATTTCTGCTGAGGATACGCTCACTAACCTTCCCTGTCTACATCATAATGCAGATTCGCTACCTCCATTTGAAGATCTATTGAATGATCATTTTGGTGTACAAGGTAGTTCAGCTTTGATCCATTCAGTCCCTTCATTCAGATATTTTACATAGATTATTAATCATTGATGACCCTACAGTGATCTCTGAGTCAAAACTGTTTAGTCTTTTGTTTAAAAAATCATATATCTCTACTATTTCCTGTTCGTGACAGCATCCCTGTTCCTGTGCAGCAGTTCAGTCGGGTTGAATGGCCTCATCCTGGGCGTGTAATGTACTCAACGAGCTGAAATACTTCATCCTATATTCCTGTGTAATTCTTTGGAGGGGCAGAATGGTCTCTTTCTGTCTCATTGTAACGATCCAGTCTGGTTGAATGGGATGGTCGTCTACCCTTTAATCGCATCGAGGGGTGGATTGAGGGAACAACGCACGGGGTAGGGAGAGCAGTATATCTCTGTAACGGCCGGGAGGGTGGATTGAGGGAACAACACATTGGAAAGGGGCAGCAGTTGGCCATTTGGTGGCACCATTCAGAATGCTCATGGCTGATCCGAGTGTGTCTGCCCATCCGTCTCCTGTCTGTTCCCAATAAACATTGACTCTCCTGTCCGGCAAAGATCAGTCAAGCTCAAACTAAAATACCTAAATTAACCGAGTCTTCACTGCTCCCTGAGGATGAGGACACCACAGATAGCACAACAGTAAAGGGAAAGGGACTCCTTCTTTCATTGTGGGACACATTTTTTTTAAAACTGTGTAAACCTCATATCAAATCACTGCCCCTTTTCGGATACAGTGGTACAATAACTAGGAATAGACATTAACTATTCTGCCCTCCCATCTTTTCCCATATTACCACTGACTGTTTCCAATCAAATATGTTGCTGCTGTCTCAGGAAGAGAATACCTGATAGCATAACACCACACGAGCATTTAATAAATGAGCAGAATTAGACCATTTGGCCTATCGAGTCTGATATACCATTCAGTCATTTCGCATATGTTCCTCTACATCATTCTCCTACCTTCTCCCTAGAATCCTTGATCTCCATATTAATCAAAAACGTATTTATTTGTGTCTTAATGGCACTCGTGTCTGTGTCTTAATGTGTATTTATGTGTGTGTGTCCATGTCCTTGTTACTTTTTTATTTCTGTGACTATGTGTGTCTGTCTTTGTATCAGCCTGTGTGTTTCTATCTGTGTTTGTGTCTATTTGTGTGTGACTGTTTATGTCTTTGTGTGCTTCTCCGTGTGTGCATGCTTATCTCCTTGTACGCATTGTTTATGTTAGTATATTGGGTATTTACCAATACGTCTGTGTATATCAATGCCTGCATCTCTGTGCAATGGGGTATCTGTTCTTCTACGAGTGAGAGAGATGAGGTAGTAACTGACAGTAGGTTTGAACTGAGAATTGCTCTTTATTGAACACTACTCCTTATTCGGTTGGTGGGACGTGGATGTTTCAGATACTCAACACAAGGCCTCCTGGTCCTCTCCGGCTCTCTCCAGGATCCTCCCACATATCAGGGTTGGGGTATGAGGGAACGGATATCTGGCACTCCACCACCCGGCGTGGCCCTTTCTGTCCTATTCCATACTGTTTCTCCTGGAATGGGAGACAGGGAGGGAATGAGTGAGGGTGGGAGTGGATGGCCCTTCTGTTAGTGCTGGACTAGGTGAGGTGTAACATGGTGAGGTGGCCGGAGGGATTCTGTCCATAGTGTTGTATCCATATAGTGCTATTAGTGTGTGGGGCTATTACATCAGGGACAGAAAAAGTCGGGGAGGGAAGGTGCGAATTCAACAGTGAGTGTGGTCGTGCTTGAGCCTTATTTGGAGATAGAGTGTGAGACTTGGTCGAGGGTCGGTGCTATAAGAGACATACAGAGAGTGTGAGGGAGCAGTGAGAATATACGGAGACACTTATCCTGACAGAGCGGAATGGATATTCATGCTTGTCCTGTATTCCTGGACATGTCTTCAGATCATCTCAGCATCGAGGTGAGCCTCCCCGAATGTCTTATCCAAGTCTATCACTAAGAACGACACAGGCTCTGTCCCTCAGATTCCACAGAATGAATTTGGGTCGGTCTTACAAATAGCAAGGAGAAACAAACTTGTGTATATATCTGAACCAAAACTGTCACGCAAATATTTTGCAACATATGCTCTGGAAATTATATATGCAACTATATATAAAGGGAAGCTATGACATTGTGATATTATCGCTGGGCTCTTAACCCAGAGACCCAGGTAATGTTCTGGGGACATGGTTTCAAATCCTGCCATGTCAGATTGTGGAATTTGAATTCAATAATTTTCTGGAATCAAGGGTTTATGATGATCAGGAATCCATTCCTGATTGTTGGAAAAACTCATCTGGTTCACTAATGTCCTTTAGGGAAGGAAACGGCTGTTCTTATCTGGTCTGGCCTGCATGTCACTCCAGATCCAAGGCAACGCTGTTGACTCTTCAATGCCGTCTGGCATGGCCAGGAAATGCTGGTTATCCAGCTAAGTCCCCATCCTGTGAATGAGTAACAAATACTCGTGGGTTCTGCAGTAATAATGGATGGTGTCAAGTTGCATCGAGACTGAGTTAACTAAGTGACTGCTAATGTTGTGAAAAATAAATTACATAAGTGTATATCAGGTGGGTTGGAGAGTATGTTGTGAATCAAACTAGAGAGCAGATTATTTCGGATTTGGTGTTGTGTGATACTGATTGAGGATGATCAGCCATGATCATATTGAATGGTGGTGCAGGCTCGAAGGGCAGGATGGCCTACCCCTGCACCTGTTGTCTACTGTCTATTGTCTATTGTCTATTTTCTATTGTGTGGTCGGAAGCACGAATTACTAACCTTGCTCTGAAGCAGCTTTGGAGGAATAGTGACATTAATATGCTGTATTTTACACGGCATCTGCATTCAATGTGGAATGTTTGAACATTCTGGTCAAACACCATGGAAGCCCAGAGGTTAGAGTGTCAAGTTCGCTCCAGTGAATTGGGAAAATACAATGAAACATTCAGTAGGAGAACAATGGTTGTTAGACCCATATACTCTTACAGCACGGAGACAGGCCATTCGGCCCAAACTAGTCCATTCTGAACAAAATGTCCATTCACACTAACCTCATTTCCCTGCCATTTCCCTGTATCCTTCTAATCCTTTCCTACCTCTGTATTTGTCCAAATGTATTTTAAATTTTGTGAATATATCCGCCTCAACCACTTCTGCTGTCAGCTCATCCCATATGCATACCATCCTGTGTGTAAAAGAAATTGCCCCTCAGGTTCCCTTTTACTCTTTCCCCTCTGACCTGAAATTGATGCCCTCTAGTCCGTGATTGCCCAATCCTGTGGAAAAAAAGACTGAGTGCATTGACTCTATCCATGTCTCCCATGATCTTATACACTACTATCAGATCCCCCTCAGCCTCATACATTCTAAAGTACAAACTCCTCGCTTGTTCAACCTCTCACTATAACTCAGACCATTGAATCTTGGCAACATCCTTGTAAATTTTTTCTGCACTTTTTCCAGTTTAATAACATCCTTCCTCGAGCAAAGTGAACAAAACTGAACATGACGCTACAAGTATGGACTCACCAACATCTTGCATAATTGCAACATAACTCCCTAATTTCGATACTCAGTGCTCTAACTGATGAAGGCCAGTGAGTCAAAAGCCTTTTTCAGTGCCTTGTCTACCTAGGACTCCACTTACAGAAAACCGTGCACCTGAATTCCAAGGTAACTCTGTTCCCCTACACTCCTTCAGGCCCTGCCATTCACCATGAAACTCCTGCCTTGATTTGATTTTCTAAAATGCAAGAACTTACACTTATCTGATTTAAATTCCATTTGACATTTCTCGGCCCACTTCCCCACCTGATCAAGGTACTGCTGTAATTTCTGAAATTTCTGATAACCTTCCTCACTGTCCATGATACCACCTATTTTAGTGTCACCTTGAAACTTACGAATCATGCCTGTACATTCTCATCTAAATCATAGATATGTGTAATATATGAATATATGGTCCCAGAACCGACCCCCTGAGGCATTCCACTCATCACAGGCCCCCAGTCCGACAAGCATCCTTCCACGATTACACTGTTCTTCCTATCATCAAGCTAATTTTGGACCTAATTTGCCAACTCTCCCTCAATTCCATGTGATCTAAACTTCCAGAGCAGCGTACCATGTGGAATCTTCTTGAAGGCCTTAGTGAGGTCTATATATACAACCATGCCCTTGCCAAAGTTACTGGTCACTTCATCAAAGCAGTCTAACAAATTTGTGAGCCATAATCCCCCATTCACAAGGGCCTCTCTTTCCAAATGCATGCAAATCTTCTCCCTCAGAATCTAGTCAAGTAACTTACCTGCTACAGATTTTAGGTTTATTGGTCGATAGTTCCCCGGTTTTTATTTGTAGCCCTTCGTGAATAACGGCACAGCATTCACTCCCCTCCAGTCCTCCAGGACCTCACCCATTGGCTACCGATGATGCAAAGGTACCAACCAGGGCCCCTGCTATTTCTATCCTGTCCTCCTGCAGTGTTCCTGAATATATATGGTCAGGACCAGGAGATTTAGAAAAATACTACAAAGTCTGAAAAATACGTCTATATATTTCAGGTAAAACACCCACGAGTGAGAAAGTGAGTTAACAACGATTAACATTATAAATGAAAGATTATATTAATCACAGGAAGTGACTTCAGAAGAATTCCACACATTGTGGAATCCTGAGAATTCTCAGAAATTTATGATCCAGAAAAGGAAGGCCATGAAATGGGGAAGGAAATCAAAAAGCGAACATGCAAACAAACAGGAACTCAAATACTGCATAAATCTATGTTCTATATTTCAAAAAAAAAGAGAAAAGCATAGTCAAATGTGGAAATCTGCAATCAGGAGAGACGAGCTTATTATGGATAACAGGGAAATGGCCAAGTAAATAACCAGTTACTTTGCATTTGTCTTCATGGAGGAAGATCCAGAAAATCACCCAGAAATACGACGTCATCATATAGGACTTGTGGATCGAAAGACATAAACTCAATTTATATCAGTAACAAGGCTCTACTTAACATACAGCTGGATTGAGCATTGCTAACATTGAGAAACCAGATGTACCTCATACCACAATCTTCAGAAATAAACCACTAATAGAAGTATTCGTTGCACTGTCGATGACTGTGTTTATTACGAAGTGCATTCTGCATAGTCTGGATCCAAGCACTAGTGATGAATGGTAGTGATCCAAGCATCTACAAGGGGAAGAAGAGATAGTGTGTAGAACTGCAGACCAATTAACTTGACATTTGTGGGGAAACTGTTGGACACTATCATATAGGATGTGATATTCGTTATTTAGAAATTAACAGCAACATTGGAGAGAATCAGTATGTATTTCTGAAAGGGAAATCATACTTGACAAGCTTTGGAATAGTTTGAAGTTGATTCTTACAGCATAGATAATGGGGAACCATTACAATTGGCATATTTTAGATTATCAGAAGGCTTTCTATAAGAACGCACACAATGAGTTCGTAAATGCAATGAATGTGAAGGGTATTTGGAGGAATATATGCAAATGGTAAGTTAAAATTTGGATTGCCTTCCTTTAAGGGAGTCAGATTATAGATGGAAAGACATGTTGAAGCAGTTTAACAGCGTGTTGGTGAGTACTGTACCTGTAATATTGAGTTCCGTTTTGGTCACCAAATCTGAGAAAGAATATACTGAGGAGAGGGTGGAGTGGATAGGTGGAAAAGAAGATAGACCACCTATCCAATCCACCCTTACCTCCTCATCACCTTCATCCCCTCCCCCACTCACCCATTGTACTCTATGCTACTTTCTCCCCAGCCCACCCTCCTCTAGCTTATTTCTCCACGCTTCAGGCTCACTGCCTTTATTCCTGATGAAGGGCTTTTGCCCGAAATGTCGATTTAGAAGCTACTTGGGTGCTGCCTGAATTGCTGTGCTCTTCCAGCACCACTAATCCAGAATCTGGTTTCCAGCATCTGCAGCCATTGTTTTTACCTCATGGAAACCTGCTGCCAGGGCAAGATTAGGCAGAATTCCCAGATATTCTACAAATGTGTCCAGCGGAACAGAATGACCAGGGGAACAGTTAGGACTCATTAGTGACTTGCCAAATTGCATCCAAATGAAGTTTAGTGGTAGGAGACACAAGGTGGTGGTTGACTCCTTTTGTGACTGGAGGCCAGTGTCCAATGGTATACTACAGGGATCAGTGCTGTGTCCCTTATTATTTGTGATTCGGAGGTGCTGGTGTTGGACTGGGTGGACAATGCTAAAAGTCGCATAACACCAGATTATAGTCCACCAGGTTTATTCGGCGGCACTACCTTTCAAAGTTCTGCTTCTTCATCAAAGCGCACAATACCTGATGAAGAAGGAGCGCTTCGAAAGTTAGTGCCTCCGAACAAACCTGTTGGACTCTAACCTGATGTTGTGTGATTTTCAACTTTAATCTTTGTGGTAATCATAAAAGATGTCGCTGTGAATATGGACGAGGGGTGGGGAGTGTGATAAGTAAGTTTGTGTTCGATACGCAATTTGCCCGGTTGGTTGGCAGTGAGGAGGAAGGCCTTAAGATACGGGAAGATATTGATGGTATGGTCAGCTGGGAAGATCAATGGCAGATGGAATGTAAACCTGATAAATATGAGGTGATACACTTTGGAAGAAGGAACCAGACGGGGGAGGACTCAATGAATGGTAGCACACTAGGAAGGTCAGAGGGTGCTTCTCCACACATCCCTGAATGTGATGTACATGTTAATACACAGTTTGGGAAAGCATAAGCGACCATAAACATAACCTTGATTCATTGAGGCACAGATTATAAGAGCTATGCAGAACTTCGGTGACGCCAAGGTGGAATACTGTGTGTAGTTCTGGGAATCACAATACAGGAAGGATGTGACTGCACTGGAGGGGGTGCAAAGGAGATTCACCAGGATAGTCCCTGGGATGGAGCACATCAGCTATGGAGAGAGGCTGGATGAGCTCGGGTTGTTTAGTTTGGAGGAGAGGAGACTGAGAGGGACGTGATTCTGAAGGATAGGATTACGAGGAGCATGGACAGTGTGGATGGACAGCAGCTGTTCCTTTGAGTCAAAGAGCCACACTTTTAAAGTGAAGGGTTTGCGGTTTAGTGAGGATTTGAAGATTGCTTTTCACCCAGAGTGTGTTGGGGCCTGAAATGCTTTTCTTGAGAGGCGAGTTGTCATGGTAACCTCAAAACCATTAGTGAATACATGATAGTGCACTTGAAATGCCTTAAGATTTACGGCAACGGGTATTGTGTCGGAATGTGGGACGAATGTAGACCGTGCTGTATTTCTGATAGTACAGAGTCTTTGCTTCAGTGATTGTATGGCTGTGGAAGGCCAATCACTGAGTACCTTAAAATAGGAATTGGTAGGATTCTGAAGAATATCTTAACAAAGTTTTTCCGCAAAACTTGTAATATTTTCTGAAAATATGTCAATGGCAAAATTAGGGGAAAAAAATGTGCAGCTTTCCTACAGTTTGATAACAGATAATTGAGGACAGGGAAATAGCAGAACCAAGGAGCAAATACTTCAGTTATGCCTTCACAGAAGAAAGCAAAACACAAAAGAAAACTTCCTAGCAATATGAGGGAACTTTAGTCTGGTGAGAAAAAGGGAAAAGAATTAAATTATCAACTAAACAGTTTAGAGAAAGTATCGGACTGAAATTAATGGGCATAGACAAACTCAACAGAGATTCATGAAATAGGAATCATATTTGAGAAAGTGGCTTTTAGCAAAATTATGTCGAAGCTGTCAATGCAATACGATTGGAATTTCAGAAAGATTTTTGATAAAGCCCCAAGCCTACTGTGCAAATTTGAATCCTGTGGGACTGGGGCTAATACATGGACATGGTTCTCGAAGGACAGAGCTGGCAGGAAACAGTGAGTAGGAGTAAAACAACGTTTTTATTATGGAAGGCTAGGAGCATACAGGAAGGATCGTGGCTTGGGCGCCAGCTATTGCCAATACACCTCATATATTTGGTTGAGTGTCTCAAATGCAATATTCCCAAGTTCGCTGACAACACTAAACAATGTCAGCTTGTGAGTGGGTGAGGAGGATGTAAAAAAGCTCCAAGGTGACTGAGATAAGTGAAATGACTGGGCAAATACGAGGCAGATGGAGAGCAATGGGAGAGATGAGATGTTGTGTATTTTGGTGGGAACAATAGAATGGCAGCCTATCATTTGAAAAGGGAGTAGTTGAAAAATGTTGCACTATAAAGGAACTTAAGCTGCATTTTTATTTATTTCTGTGCAGCCCTCAGAGTCCATGTCAGGCAGTGAGTTCTGTATCCATGAGTCAATATTGGTGATGGCATTGGCACGCTGACCAGTGTTTATAGACCCAGCAAGTGGGGAGCTGTAACATTGAAAGGAAACTGGATATCCCTGTACACCACTCACTGAGAGCAATATTTCAGGAGCAGCAAGTAGGGAGGAAGATAAATGCTGTATTCAACTTCAATTCAGGGGGATTTGAGTACAGGAGTAAGAGTATCTTACTTCAGCTGTTCAGGGCCTTGGTGAGACACCATCTCGAACATTGTGCGGCATTGTGTGCAGTTTTGGTCTCTGTTCCTAATAGAGGACATACCTGACATTGAGAGAGAGCAGTAAAGGATGACCAGACTGATATCTGGGATGACAGACTTGTTATGGGATCTGAGTTTGGAGGGACTAGACTTGTGTTCCATGCGGTTTAGGAAAATGAGTGGAGATCTCAGTGAAATATATAACACTCTGATTGGGCGAGACAGATTGGAAGCAGGGTTGGTAATTCCCCAAGCTCGGATGTCTAAAGGAAGGGGCCACAATATCAGTTACAGACAGGCCGCTTTGCATTGAGGTTAGAATAAATGTCTGCTCTCTGAGACTGGCGAACCAGGGGTACTCTCTCCCAGATCAGGCTGTGGAAGTCATGGCGCTGAATATAAATAAGGATTTCTGGAAATTAAAGGGATAGGGATAGAGCAGGAGTACGTTGTGAAGATAGAAGTTCAGCTATCAGTCCAGGTTGTTCTCCAATAACACGGTAGCTGTGTTTCTGAGCAACACTGCGTTGTCGAAAATCATGCAATATTAATAATGGTGTATATGGAAAAAAAGAGGGTAAGGGGCGATCCCAAAAAAATCAGTAAAAACCAAAGATTAAGTTTAGTCTAACACACACACACTAGTTCAGTCTAAATAAATCTTTAAATCACATGTTGTAATGGAACAGTGCCATAAATGTAACACTTTCACACTACAGTCACTCACTGGAGCACTGTACCTTTCACCAGAAAGCACATGGGGGCTGAATAACCACGTGATGCCGATGAGGAATTCCAGGTCTCCTCAAGATTCTCTCCACAGTTTGAAATAAAGTTATTTCGAAATGTAGTCTACACTTTCCAGTTTCAGCCTCAGTTTCAAGGCTTCCTGAGCGCATTGCATTCCTGTTTTAGCTGACCACATTGTTTGTACATTTTGCAGAGAGAGGATACTGAGGCAGGGTTTTGCTGTCCAGCTGGTTCCCGGCAAGGAATCGCGCCACAGTGAACGGGAATTCACTTTATAGAAAAAAGATTCACGAATCACATTGCAGCCAAATTGTATTTAATCAGCACGTGTTATCGGAGACCTGCCTGTATATTGAATGGAGGAGCAAAACCGATGGGCTGAAGGCATACAGCAGTTCTCATTTGATATTTCACAATGTTTAAACATATTAAGGGATATGACTATTGTATGGGGAAAACTGCACTGAGGAGATGTTTGGCCATTAACTACACAGGGAAAGCTCAATGTGTTGTATGACCTGCTCCTGTCACAATGTTTCTGTGCAGTGTGTGGGAAAGCTCTGCAAATATTGTCACAAGCTCTCGACTGTTAGGAAATAGGTCTCTGCAGAGTCGACAGAATTGTGTTTCCCATTCCCTTTTCTACTAACGAGGCTGGGGCCTGGTGTTCGGTACGGGTTTATCATTAAAGATTTCAGTGCAGTTTGATATAATTGAGTGTCTTGCTTGGCCCATTCAGAGATCATTGAAGAGTTTATCACATGTCTGTGTGTCTGGAGTCACTTTTAGGCCAGACCAGGAAAGCACGGGAGATTCACTTCCTGAAATACATTGGGGAAAGAAATCGAAGTTTACAACTGATATTGAACACAAGATCACTATTACCGACACCAGATTTTAGATCTTATTAATTTCTTATTAATTTTTTTTAATTTGCACCAGCTGCCAGAGCATTAGCCTGGTCTGGGTTAGTAATCCAGTGACATTTCCACAACAGCACCATCTCCACATGTGGACCTATCGGAAACCACACTGAGCAGATTATTTCTGTGCTGCTTGACAGCTCTGTCAAATTTGAGCTCCCACCAATTTAACTGTCGTGATGGGACTGAAGGACTAGTAAAGAGTCAGCTTGCAGTAATCCTCCTCTTAGCGGATGGGATATAGTTGAGCAACTTTCCACATGGACAGGGAGATGTCAGAGTTGGAGCTGGGATGGAACAGCTTCCCCAGGGGCAAGGCTTGTTGTGTAGCACAAGTGGTGTCAGGGCCCACTGCATTAGTCATATCTACAGTGTCCAGCTGTTTTTTTTCATGTCACATGCAGTGAATTGAATTGGTTGAAGTCTGCCATCTGTGATTCTGTGGGCATCATGGTGAGGGTGAGGTGGATAATCGACTCAACACTTCTGGGTAAGGATGGTGCAGATACTGCATCTTTTACACTGACGTACAGGGCTGTTCCATTATTTAGGGTGAGGATATTTGTGGAGTCCTCTCTTCCAGTAAGTAGTTTAATGGTCCATTGACTTTTATGTATGGAATTGAGAGGACGACAGAGCTCAGATCTGATTTGTTAGTCTTGGGATCATCTCTTTCTGTATCAGATGTTAGTCCTGCTGTTTGTAGTGTAACCAGTCAAGTGCGGTAGCTTTAATGGATTGTAATCAGGTTTAGGTGCACGTGATTCCGACCCGACCATGTTCACCCACACTTGTCACTGACCCATGGATCGGCTTGATGGTAATGGTAGATGGATGGACTATACTGGGGGAAAAGTTACAGATTGTCATTGAAATCTACAGCATCAGATGATAACCCAGTTTTAGCTGCAATATCTACAATTCAATTCTACTCACTGGCCCCAGTTCATACCGAGACCCATTCACCCATCAGCCCTGTATTCAGTGACCTACTCTGGTTTCTGATGCGGAAATACTTCCACTTTCATGTTCTCATTCTGCTGGAAGTCTTTACTTGGTGTCACGCCTCCAATTTGTTAGATAAACAATATCCATTTAAGGTAATAATCTGAATCTTTTCCTTGCAGTAATGCCATCTTCTGTATTTGAAGTGAATATGTTTCCTTCTGTTTTTCTCCCTGACCATGAATCAGAGCTCTGCAGTGTCAGTGATGCCAGCCTTATGCAGTTTCAGAGTTAAGGAACTTTTCACCATACGTTACTGTTCAGTTCCCAGTGTACGGCACTCCATGTTCGACAGGATGTTTGGTCATCTTTGACAATATGTCGTTGGAAATTGTTCAACAAATAGAAATTGCTGAAGAAATTGCTAAATGTGTTGCAGAATTTTCTGGAGTGAATTCAGAGTTAAATTTTCAGGTCCAGTGAACCTTCCACAAAGGTTTTTGCATTTTTATTTCCAGTATCCATAGTTATTTGTTTAATTGAAGATTTTTTCTGTGCCTATTCATTTCTGGAGAAACTCAGCAGTTCTGTCAACATCTGCAGAGACAGAGAAACAGAGTTAGCGGTTCCAGTCCAGTGTGACAATTCATCGAAACTGAATACAATTGCAAAATGCTCTTTTAATCCCTTGCCAGAAGTGGAGGATGGGTGGCAGGGAAAAGAGGGTGTGGCAAAAGAAAAACGGCTTTTTAGCAGTGGTGAATGAGAAGATTCTGTAAAACGGGTCGAATTTAAGGTGTGAATGGAGGAAAGGGGTTGTCTCTATTGAATGCAAGATAAAGAAGACACAACCATACAAAGTCATACGGAGGCCAGGAGGGAGAATGTTGACCATATGGTATAAGACCATAAAGACCATAAGACATAGGAGTGGAAGTAAGGCCATTCGCCCCATCGAGTCCAATCCGCCATTTAATCATGGCTGATGGGCATTTCAACTCCACTTACCCGCATTCTCCCCGTAGCCCTTAATTCCTTGTGACATCAAGCATTTATCAATCTCTGCCTTGAAGATATTTAGCCTCCCGGCCTCCACTGCACTCTGTGGCAATGAATTCCACAGGCCCACCACTCTCTGGCTGAAGAACTGTTTCTGCATTTCTGTTATGAATTGATCCCTCTAATTCTAAGTTTGTGCCCAAGGGTCCTAGTCTCCTCACCTAACGGAAACAATTTCCTAGCGTTCACCCTTTCCAAGCCATGTATTACCTTGTAAGTTTATATTAGATCTCACCTTAACCTTCTAAACTCTAATGAATATAATCCCAGGATCCTCAGCCATTACTCATATGTTAGACCTACCATTCCAGGGATAATCCGTGTGAATCTCCGCTGGACACGCTCCGCTGGACTGCCAGTATGTCCCTCCTGAGGTGGGGGGCCCAAAACTGGGCACAGTACTCTAAATGGGGCCTAACCAGAGCTTTATAAAGTCTCAGTAGCACAAGATTTATGATATAAATCTGGCCACAGATACATTTTCACTGTCGTAATCATCACACCCTTTAGATAAAGGAATTCAGGTGCTTGACTTCTTATTGACACTAGTAAGCGTTTCATGCTGCCTTAGTATTGTAACATGGAGAAAAACAAATCACAGTAAGACGTTTGGGCTGAGTGTTGGTTACCTGTCATTTTTAAAATTGTTTCAATTTTGCAGTGCTTATCTTTAAACGCTTGTTCTTGAAGTTAGTATTAGATGGAGTGTAGGATGCTGAGGAGTGACATTATAGAAACTTATAAAATCTTGAGAGGTATGGATAGGGTGAATAACCAAGGTCTTTTCCACAGGATAGGGGAATCCAAACAGAGAGGGAATAGGTTTAAGATGAAAGAGGGTAGATTTAAAAGGGATGAAGGGTCAGCGTTCTTACACAGAGGGTGGCGTGGGTATGGAATGGGCTTCCAGAGGAAGAGTGGGAGATGCAAGGAGAGCTACAACATTTAAAACTCATTTGTACAAACATATGAATAGGAAACATTTAGAGGCCTTTGGGCCAAATGAAATCAAATGGGACGAGCTTAATTTGGAAATCTTGCTCAGCACGGACATTTAGAAAAGCTTCACGCAGAGTCAATGTGGGTCTATGAAAGGGAAATGATATTTTGCCCTGTAAAATCATACAAAGTATTTCTGGAGATGCCTGAAAATGTTACAAACGGACTTGATAAAGGGGATCTGGTGGATACCAGGCTTTCCAGAGATTTTCCACAAGGTATTACACATTAAAAGTTCTTGCACAGAACAGAAGCGAAGGATGTTGGATACAGTATAAACATGGGATGATGATTGTTTAACACAGAAATCGGAGAGTCAGGATTAATGGATCTTTATGGTCAAGATTTATCTGCTGGAGTACCACAAATATCAGTCGGATGGCATCAGTTATCTGCAATTTATGCTGACAGCCTGAAGGAGGGAACTGAGTACAATATACATCCAAGTTTATGGATGACACTGAGAATCAAAAGGCAGGCTGTTATTTAATGGAGAGGACTTCGAGAAAAGGAACAGTAAAGGCATTGGAGTCTTCCTGTGTATGAAACATAAAGTCAGCATGATGATGCAGCAAGTAACTTAGATGGTACATTTGGCAGTTTCCTGGGAAGGAAGGGTTGTGTTATTGAGAATCTCTAAAATGGTGAGGCGATTATTCATTGGGGTTTAAATGAATGAGGAGTGATACTGCTCAAACATACAAGACACAGAAGAGGTTGGAGAAGGTTGATGTTTCCATTCTTGTGCAAAGTGTCGAACTCGAGGGTATAGATACCGAATATGGAAAATCCTCCATGCTGATCAACACTTGGAGGAAGCACTGAGGGTAGCACGGACGCAAGATTTACTCTGGGTAGAGGATTTCAATGTCCACCTTCAAGAGTATCTCAGCTATAGCAATACTGATCGAGCTGACCCGGTCCTAAAGGATATAACTGCTAGACTGGTACTGCGGCAGATGGTGAAGGAACCAACAAGAGGAAAATACATATTGACCACAGACTTACTAATCTGCCAGTTGCAGAAGTATCTGTCCATGACAGTATCGGTAAGAGTGGCCACTACATAGTCATTGTGGAGACAAAGTCACACCTTCACATTGAGAATATCCTCCACCATTTTGGGTGGTAGTATCATGGTGCTAAATAGGACAGACTTCGAACAGATCTAGCAGCTCAAGTCTGTGTGTCCTTAAGGTGCTGTGGTTCATCTATAGGAGCAGACTTGTACACCCACACAAGCTCATGGCCTGGCATATCCCCCTCACAACAATTACCATCAATCCAGAGGATCATCATTGGTTCAATGGAGTGTGCAGGAGGGTGGAGTAACACCAGGCAAAACTGCAAATGAGGTGTCAGCCTGTTGAAGCCACCAAACAGGACTAGTTGTGCGCCAAACAGCAGAAGCAGTAAGTGATAGACAGAACTAAGTGATCCCACAAGCAAAGGATCAGATCTAAGTTCTGCAGTCCTCCCACATCTAGTCGAGAAACGTTGGGGACAATGAAACAATTCACTGGAGGAAGAGATTCCACAAATAACCCCTTCCTCCATGATGGAAGAGCCCAGCACTTCAGTGTATAAGATAAGGCTGATGCATTCGCAACAATCTTCAGTCAGAAGTGCTGAGTGGATGATCCATTTCAGCCTCCTCCAGTGGTCCTCAGCAATTCAGTTACCAGTCATCAGCCAATTTGGTTCAGTCCACACGATATCCAGAAACGATTGGAGATACTGGATACTCCAAAGAGTCCATGCTCTGACAACATTCTAGCAATAGTACTGAAAACTTGTGCTCCATAACTTATCACTCCCCAAGCCAAATTGTTTCAATACAGTTACAACAATGGCTATCCCCGATTATGTGGAAAATTACCCTAAGTATCTCCTGTTTATAAAAAGCAAATGTATTTCCAAGTCAGGATGGTGAATGGCTTGGAGGGGAACCGAAAGATGATGGTATTCCCACTCTGTCAGTTTACTCTCGATCATCAGTAAAGTGGTGGAATGTCTCAGTGCTTTTAAGCAGCACGTGCTCAGCAATACCCTGGTCAATGACGCCCAGTTAGGGCTCCACCAGGGCCACTCAGCTCCTGACCTCATTACTGTGGTTCAAACATGTACAAAAGAGCTGAATTGCAGAGGTGAGGTGAGAGCGACAGCCCTTTAAAACGAGGCTGCCTTCGACCAAGTGTGGCATTAAGTGGCATTAGCAAAACTACAATCATTGGGTATCAGAGGCAAACTCCCTGCTGGTTAGAATCATACCTGACACGTAGGAGGATGGTCATGGTTGATGAAGGTCAGTCAACTCAGTTCCAAGTCTGTAGGAGTCCCTCGAGAATTGGCTGAAAGCTTCTTCAGGGCTGCTTCATCAATGACCTTCCCTCCATTTTAAGGTCAGCAATGGGGATGTTCACCAATGATTGTACAATGTTCTACAACATTTGTGGCTCCTCAGATACTGAAACAGTCCATGTTCAAATGCGACAAGATCTGGACAGTATCCAGGCTAACAAGTGGCAAGTAATATTCAGGCCACAAATGCCAGACCGTGACCATCACCAATAAAATACAATCTAACCTGCCCCTTGCCATTCAATGGTGTTACTATCACTGAATCTCCCAGTATCAAATTCCTGGTGGGTAATCATTGCTCAGAAACTCACTGGTCTCACCACATAAACACAGTAACTATAAGAGCAGGTCAGAAGCTCGGAATACTGCGGCGAGTAACTCACATCCTGACTTCCAAATGTCTGTCCATCATCTACAATGCATAAGTCAGAAGTGTGGTCGAAGACTCCCAATTTGCCTGGAAGAGTGCAGCCCCAACAACACTCACGAATCTTTATACCATCCAGAACAAAGCAGCCAGTTTGACTGTCCCTTCATCCACAATGCTTCATCATCAACGCTCAGCAGCAGCAGCAGTGGTTTCCTATCTCCATGCTGCAATGAAATGATTCAACGAAGATCCTCAGAGACCATCTTCCCAACTCACGACCATGTCTATCTAGAAGGACAATGGCTGCAGATTTATGGGAATACCATCATCTTTAGGTTCCCCTCCAAGCCATTCACCATCCTGACTTGGAAATATATCACCGCTCCTTCACAGTCACTGGGTCAGAATCCTGGGATTCCCTCCCTAATGGCATTGGAGGTCAACCAAGCAGGTGGACTGCAGCGGTTCAAAAATGCAGCTCACCACCACCTTCTCAAGGGCAACTAGGGACGGGCAATAAATGCTGGCCCAGCCAGTGACACCCAGATTCACGAAATAAATAAATAGAAATTAAGAGAGGAAGGTTGCTGACGTGTCGCAGGGATCGGTGCTTGGGGACCAGCTGTTGACAATGCCCTTTAAACATTTGGTCGCTGGAATCAGATACACTATATCCCAGCCTGCTGACAGCACTAACGGATGTGGGATTGTGAGTGGGTGAGGAGGATGTAAAAAAAACACCAATATTGCAGGACAAAAAGCAGTTAAGAAAATAAATGGTGTGATGACCTTCATTTCAGGAGGATTTGAGTCCAGGAGAAAAGGTGTCTTACTGCAGCTGCATACGGTATTGGTGAGACATCATCTCAAACATTGTGCAGCATTATGTGCAGTTTTGATCTCCGTACCTAATAAAGGACAACCCTGACATTGATGGAGAGCAGTGAAGGATGACCAGACCGATCTCTGGGATGACAGGCTTGTTGTGGGAGCAGAGATTGGGGAGACTGGGCCTGTATTCCAAGGGGTTTAGGAAAATGAATGGGGATGTCAGTGAAATAAACAAAAATCTGACAGGGTGAGACAGATTGGAAGCAGGGATGATAATTTCCCTGGTTGGGACGTCTAAAACCAGGGGCCACAGTATTAGGTACAGGCAGGTCACTCTGCATTGAGATGAGAATAAATGTCTGCACTCACAGACCAGTGAACCTGGGAATTCGCTCGCACCTGGAAACTGAGACACTGATTATAAATAAGGATTTCGAGACAGTAAAGGGATGGTGGGAGAGCAGGAGTACGGTGTGGAAATGAAGGGCCAACCATCATTATATTGAATTGGTTAGCAAACTCGATGGACCAAACGTACTACTGCACCACCTATTTTACAGCTTCCCAAGGTTACTCACATTAACGGATATGTATATCGTGTGGGGTAAGTGCATTGAGGAGAGTTTTTTCCATGAACTAGAATGGGAAGGCTCACTGTGTTGTTGAACCTACTCCTTTCCCACTGTTTCTGTGCAGTCTGTTGGAAAGCTCTGTCAATGTTGTCAAAAGCTCTCAGATGTTAGGAAGGAGGTTTCTGCAGGGTCGAGAGCATTGTGTTCCCATTCGCTTTTCCGACACTGATGCTGAGGCCGGGTGTTCTGTCCGGTTTCATCCTTTCAGACCTCGGAGTAGTTTGATACAAATGAGTACCTTGATTGGCCGTTTCAGAGACCATTGAAATGTTTATCACATGTCAGGGTCTTTGGAGTCAGTTTTAGGCCAGCCCAGGAAATCATGGGAGATTCACTTCCTAAAAGTACATTGGAGAAAGAAATTCTGTTTATAATCGATATTGGCTTCAAGGTCACTGTTACTGATCCCAGATTTTAGATCTCGATATTTTAATAATTGTCTTTAACTTCCACCCGCTGCTAGAGCATTAGCCTGGTCTGGATTAGTAATCCAGTTACATTACCACAACAGCATCATCTCCACATGGGGACCTATCGGAAAACACACTGAGCAGGTTATTTCTGTGCTGCTTGACAGCTCTGTCAAAAAGAACTCCCACCAATTTGACTGTCGTGATGGGACTGAGGGGATGGTAATTGGTCAGATTGTAATTATTCCGGTCTTTGGGGACGTAACTTAGTTTAGTAATTTTCGACATTGCCAGGGAGATATCAGAGTTGGAGCTGGAATGAAACAGGGACACGTCTTATTGTGCAGCACAAGTCTTCAGTTCTATTGCAGGAATTGTGTCAGGGCCCATTGTCTGTGTCGTATCTACTGTATTCAGCTGTTCTCCATGGCACATGCAGCGAATCAAATTGGTTGAAGACTGGCATCTGTGATTTTGTGGGCATCATGATATGGGTGAGGTGAATCATCGACTCAACACTTCTGGCAGAAGATGGTGCCAGATAAAAGATAAAACATCCTTCTCTTTTACACTGATGTGCAGGTCTGTTCCATTATTTAGTATGGCGATGTGTGTGGAGCCCACTCCTCCAGTTATTTGTTTAATCGTCCATCATCATTTATGACTAACTGTGGCAGAACTGCAGGGCTTCGTTAAGATCTGTTGGCCAAGTCTGGTAGCTTTAATGAGTTAGCATCAGGTTAAAGTTCATGTGATTCTGATTCTGACATGTTCACCCACACTCGTCACTCAGCCTTATTTTCCATTACTATGGTGTTGATGGTAATAGCACACTGAGGTATTACCCTGGCAAAAAGTTACAGGTTGTGGTTGAATGCATGTCTGCTTCTCCTGCTGCTGTGGTCTACAGCACTACATGAATACGCAGTTTCGAGCTGCAATATCTGCAATGCAATTCTGCTGTCTGTTCCCCAATTCTCACTGAGACCCATTCACCCATCAGCCCTGCACTCAGTGGCCTAACCTGGTTTCTGATGTGGAAATACTTCCATTTTCAAACTCTAATTCTGCTGAGGGTCTGTCTCCCCGGGTCTTGCTTCCAATCTGACCCATTCCGCAAAAGCATTTAACTGATCTTAATTCACCTGAATATTTTTCCTTGAGAAATACCATCTTCTGTGTTTAAAGTGAATGTGTTTCCTCTGTTCCTTTCCCTGACTATGATTAAGAGCTCTGTAGTGTCAGTAATGCCAGCCTTATGTAGTTTCAGAGCCAATGAATTCTCTGGATTCCCAATCATCTTCACCACATTGCATGTTTTCTCTTTTGGTTTGATGCCTTATCACTCATGGCTGCCTTGTTCTCCCATGAGTATGTTTCATCTTCTTCGGGTTGCATTTCTGGTATTATCTTCCGAATTATCCCCAGAACCTCATCCCATTGCTGCTCCATGGTCTTTCCTGCTCAACTCCCCTTCCAATTAACTCTGGCCATCTCCTCCCGCATGTCTTGGTAGTTACATTGCTTATTTATAACCACATTGCATCTTGAAGAGAGTATCAGATATAAACTGAAAGAAGGAGTTTTGAGAGATAGGACACGAAGAATAATTGGTGGATTTCTTAACTTGATAGAAATGGAGAACGAGAGAGAGGATATAGATATGGAGATGTGGAAAATGAGAAAACTACATTATCGAAAGAAGTAGATGAACATTCCCCAATGTTTTGGCAATGCCTGTGTGCTGTGGTCCTTTGTGCGCGTGCAACAAAGTAATACGTTCAAATGCTGAGCCTGATGCCAGAATATTTATCTCCAATAATATGACAGACACTAACTTTGGAAAGAACCCAACAGGCCAATATATTGAAGTCCCGGTAAAAAGGGGATTAACTGAAATAAATTGGGACACTAGAATCAAGAATGTGGAGCACACATCCTGGTAAGAATGAGAGATTAGAGTTAGGAATGCCAGAAAAGGAGGGAACGTTGAGAGGATCAAATCATGTTTAATGTTTTATCAATTTTATACATCATATGTTTCTTTTTACGTTAACTGTGTCTCTGTTGTTCATTTACAATGTGTTGTGCACATATGAAAAATGCTACTTATCTGCACACACACATTAATTAAACAGGGTATATAAAATCAATTTTCCAGCATTGAAACTGTCCTGTTGTCGTGTTATGAGGATACATGAACACCAACTGGCCACCAAAAGACATGACGCACTATCACTATGTTCCATACATACAGACAAAGAAAGGCACTACATTGACTGGGACAAAGCACACACACATACGAAGACACGCAAGTACCTTCTTGGAGGAATGGCATTCTAACCAGAAGTCCATCAATAAAAGCATCAATTTAGATCCTGTCTACATTGTATTGTTAAAATCACCGGAAATGACATCACCCATCTTAAGAAACCAAGACCGATAAATATGGAGGCAGGACATACCACCAGAGCTTCAGCGGAGTCTCTCACTGATGAAGTCACCTAGTCATGGTGACGAAACTTCTGAAAACAAACCTTAAATCTCAGTGAGCTAACTTGCACACATATAAATTGTTATTTTTTGTTTATTAGTGGAATTTAGGAGTTCTCTGTCGCTCACGTTTTAACAGACTATGATGTGAGTGAGTTCTTCTGGGTGTGTGGTTTTAATTAACAGAGTGGTTCGACATTGATGTCATAACAGTTTGGGGCCTTGCCGTATGGGATTTGGAAAAACTTGAACAGATTTAGGGTACAAAAGGTCCCAGCAAATTCCAATTCATTGCGATTAGTGATTTTGATCTTCAAATAAAACCAGTGGGAAAATTCGTTTAATTTTGTTACTTGTGGTTGGTTAAATGAAAAGTGAGGGAAATGGCTGTTCACATGACTAAAGAGGTTCCCAAATTTTCCAAGGAAGTTAGAAGGACAGAAGGAGGACATTTTTTAGAATTAGCAAATAGGTTGGAATTGGGTTTAACCAGGGAGAAAAGGGAAGCTGAAATTTTAATGGAGTTGGTCAAGCACTTTGATGTATCTGCAGTAGAGTTAGTAAAACCTTAAATTGCAAATGTGGCAACTGGAGAAAGAAGATAAATAAAGGAAAGGAAACAGAGAGAAAAGAAAGAGAAAGAGAGGAAAAAGAAAGAACGAGAGGATTTGAAATTCAGAAGTTGGGAATTAGACAAGGAAGTTAAATTAACAGGATGGAGATAAAGGGAGAACGTAGGGATGTATAATACTATGCTAATAACTTGTCATATTTCGGTGAAAAAAATGTCAAAACCTTTTTTATTTCATTTGAAAACATGGCAAGGCAGATGACGTGTCCAATGAACTTGTGGGTAATGCTAGTTCAGACTAAGCTGGTGGGCACAGCTGGTGAGGTATGTGCAGCGCTGTCATATGTGATGTCAAGAGATTATCAAGATGTCAAATTGACTATTTTGGATGGTTATGAATTGGTACTAGAAGCATAAAGAGAGAAGTTCAGAAAAATAGAGACGGAACCATGTCAGACTTATATTGAGTTGGAAAGAATTAGCCACAGTCATTTTGACAGTTGGGTGCTGGCCTTAAAAATGGATAAGACCTGTGAGGCTTGAGGTAGATAAATTTGCTGGAGAAGTTAAAAGACTCACTTCCAGAGATAGTAAGAATTCATGTGAATGTACCAAAAGTTCAAGAAGTGAGAAGTGGAGCAGAAATGGCAGGTAAATATGCACTGGGGCATGAGATGATATTTAGCTTCTGGCAGGATTTTCACGTTGTGAGGGATAGAAATTGGGAGAAGGGACGATCACACATTACAAAGCAAACAGTAGCGCACAATACTTTCCCACAGGTGAAGAAAGAAGCCCAAGGGGGTTGAAAGGTAGTGAAAGGCCTCAGGTGTTCTCACTATAAGGGAGTGGAACACATACGATGACAGTGCCGATGGTTTAAGAAGGGCACTGGGAAAAGGTGGTTTCACTGCAGTAAGCTGGGACACACTGTGATGGGCGTTGAATGTAGGCACTTTGGGGAAAGATGTGGTAGAAGAGGCTAAGCCCAGTGGCATTAGTGAAATTGGTAAAGGAGACCCCAAGTAGAGCCGAGGAGCTGCAGGAGAGTGCACAGACGAGGCAAGGGCTGGGTATGGAGTCGGTACCTGATCTCTGAAAGAATTCACCTCTGTGGATAAAGTTTACTCAGAAAGAACAGGGGGAGAAGGACAAAATGTTATACTTTTGTGAGATATGGGATCTGCTCTGCTCAGTCTCTAATAGATGAGAAGTGAGGCTCCGGAAAAGCACAACAGATCAGGCAGCATCCAGACAGCAGGACAATCGAATATCAGGCAGAAACCCATCGTCAGGAATGTGGTGGGGGGACAAGGGGGCTGAAAGATAAATACGAGGGTAGTAGTTGGGCTGGTGGAAAGGTCACTGGGAAGGCAATAAGAAGATATACGTGGGAGTGATAGTGATATGTCGGAAAGGAGCGTGGAGTCAATAGATGGGAAGGAAGTTGGCCAGTTAGGGCAGTCCAAGAGGGCAGTGCGAGATTGAATGGTTGGATCTGGGAGAGGTTGGTGGAGGGGAGATTTGGAATTTGGTGAAGTCAACGTTGATGCTGTACAGTTTGAGGGTTCCAGCTGTCCGACCACCAATAGGTGTCCTATCACCCTCCTCTCCGACCTATCACCATTACAGCTCACCTGCATGGACCAATCGCCTTCCAAGCTCCCTTCCACCCAGCTCCATCCCCACACTCCCATTTATTTCTCAACCTCCTTCCCCCTCCCTTGCCCCCCACTTTCCTAATGAAGTATTTATGCCTGAAAAGTCAACGCCCCTGCCCCTCGGATGCTGCCTGGTTGGCTTTGCTTTCCTCGCCCCACACTTTTCAACTCTCATCTCCAGCATCTGCAGCCCTCACTTTCTCTCACCCTCTAATAGTAAGAGATGAAAGTATTTTCACTCTTTCTGGCATGTTAATCAAGAGAGTGTTAATTTGTAGAATGGGGACAGAAATTAAGCATTCCCTTGTGTAACATCAGGATGCAGTGCGAAATCAAGGTTGGGCAGTAACAGTGACAGTGAATAACAGAGTTTCATTTCCAGGAATACAGTTTGGTCTTGGGAACGATTTCGCAGGATGCGAGGTGGGATATGCACCCCTTGTGGTGGAGAAGTCAACAGAAGACTAGGGAATTGAGATGTTAAAAGAAAAATAGCGAGGATTTTTTCCAGAGTGTGTAGTAACAAGATCCCACTATCATTAGATGAGATTCATTACAGTGTGGAAACAGGCCCTTCGGCCCAACAAGTCCACACCGCCCCGCCGAAGCGCAACCCACCCATACTCCTACATTTACCCCTTGCCTAACACTACGGGCAATTTATCGTGGACAATTTACCTGATCTGCACATCTTTGGACTGTGGGAGGAAACCGAATCACTCGGAGGAAACCCACGTAGACACGGGGAGAACGTGCAAATTCCACACAGTCAGTCAGTCAGTCAGTCAGTCGCCTGAGGCAGGAACGGAACCTGGGTCTCTGGCGCTGTGAAGCAGCAGTGCTAACCACTGTGCCACTGTGCCACCGTGCCGCTCCAAGTTTCACCGTCATAAGTTACAGCAGGAAGGAAAAACGAAAGAAAAAGACAAATGAGTTGATGCTTCGTGAACTGACTCTCTGTTTGATGTAACGGTGCAGGAAACACCTGAACAGGCAGACGATCAGGCAGAGGTGTTTAGTCCTCAAAGGCTAATGGACTTACAACACATATAGACACACACATACACATGCACACACAGAGAAAAGGAATCAGAATATATTGTCGAATGTTGCTAACTTAAGGATAGAATCCTAAAATTAAAATGGAGAACCCAATAGGTCAGTGCAGAAGGGAAATGGGCCGTGGTGCACCACATTGTGTTACCTGTAGCATACAGTGTTATGGCTAGCACATAAACAAGCGGACACCTCGGTGTACAGAAGACTCAAGCTAAGGTACAGAAGCATTTCTAGTGGCCTGGAATGCACAAGGACGTGGGTTTTTTTGTACATGATATAAAAGCAAATGGTATGTAAGTAACAGGCAGTAATAAAACCAGCACCTTTCTCGCCAATTACTGCAGTCGAAGAACATTATACGTGGGTTATGTTTAATTGTGTAGCTCCCCTTCCTAAAATAGAAATGGAAAACTATATTTGCTGACAATAGTGAATATGTCTACCAGATTTCCAGAGGCAATTCCATTACAGAATGTTAAGATAAAAAAGGAGGTGGAGGGGTGGGTAGCTTTCTTTACTCGCTGTGGGCTAGGCAGTAAGATTCAGTCAGACCAAGGATCTCATTTTACTGCTCAGCTTTTTAAGGAAGTCATGGATAGGTTCAGCATGCAGCAGTTTAAATCAAGTGCGTCGGATCCTGAATCCCAGGGAGCCTTGGAAAGTTAGCATCAGACACTGAGGACCATGTTAATAGCGTACTGTTATGACTACCCGAATGATTGGAATAAAGGTGTCCAATTATATTGTTTTCCATTAGAGATACCCCAAATAAATTTACTCAGTTTACTTCCTCTGATTTAATATTCATTTGTGAAGTGAGAGGTCCTTTGAAATTAATTAAATATAAATTGACAGGACCGAAGTCAGAAATCTCACACTTGGATTCTTTGTGTACGGTGAAGGAGAAAGTAGATGGAGTATGTGAGTTTGCTAAATAGTATCTGAAGAGCACAGCATAGAGTGAAGCAGGTGGCAGGTAAAAACTCTGAAATTTGAAGGTTTCCCGTGGGGATGACGTATTAGTATTGCCACCAGTGGTAAGAAATCCTTTCAAAGCCAAGTTTAGTGGCCCCTTTCAAATAAAAAAATGTGGAGTCAGTTAAGCTATCTCGTAAAGATGCTGGAGATGACAAAAAAACTTTATCGAGTATTTTATATGGATGAATAATGCAGTAGCCACATTTAAGACTCAGGAACAGAGCTGTGGCCAGATGAACAAATTGTGCAGTTTATCTGTATGATGTAGTGATCTTTAGCAAGTGATTGAAAGCTCACATGTTACAGTTAGCAGACCAGGTTGAACGATTACAAGCAGCAAACTTGGTAATGACCTTAAAGAAAACAGAATTCGCGAAGGCAGAGGGGACGTTCTTGGGACATTACATTGGACATGGAAGTTTGACCCCATGGAACACAAAGACGAAGGGCTTTGAGGAATTTCCACGACCATCCTCGAAGAAAGAGGTGCTTCGATTTTTGGAATTGAGTGGATTCTATCAGAAGTTTGTCCCAAACTTCAGCAGCGTATTGGCACCACTGATGGATTTATTAAAGAAGAACATAGAATTGTGATGGACAGAACAATGCCAGGAGGCATTTGAGAATTTTAAAGCAGGATTAATCACCACACCAGTTTTAGCTACACCAAATATTCTGAAACCCTTTGAAAACTGTGTTTGATGCTCGGGATATAGGGGTCAGAGATGTATTGATACAGAAAGAGGATGATGGAATTGAATGTCTATTTGTCTACTTGTCGAAAAAACTCAATATCCACCAGAAAAAAATACAAAATCCCCATTATTGAACAAGAATGATTAAGTTTCACACTGGCCTGACAATATTTTAATGTGTATATGACAAACAAATTGTCGGAGATGGTTGTGGACAATGACAAGTCTCTCGCATTTTTTGGAATAGTTAAAGAGCAGAACATGAGACTATTTCATTGGAATCTTATCACACCGACTTTAAACTTACAAAATGTACATGCTGCGGCTCCGACAATGTGATAGCAGATGTGTTATCGCTGATTTAAAGGAAAAAGTATCGATACGATTTACCTTATTCCAGTGTTATAATGGTGTGCAGAATTAATATGAATGATATAACTGAGATTAATACTTTTGCAATTCATAAAATTGGGATTACGAATTAGAGGAAAAGAAATGTAACCATCTTTTCATTCTGCTTGTTCATTTTATTTTCTGAAGCGGGAAGATGTTATGAAGCTAAAAACATGTAGGGTACATTAAAACAGAACGATTTTTAACGAATAGAAATTAATGCCACAGATGCCAGCTGACGGTCAAACTGTTCGACATGTCACCATTAGCTGAGAAATGGATACCTGAGTTTTGGTTGCTGTTTTGACAGCAATTCAAATGCAACCAAAGAGTTTAAATAACGCTCAAGATACCAGAAGCCAAAAGAATTTGAATATTACTGTTTGGACACCTGGTAAGCAACCAAATTATGGGAATTATTATATCATGGGGAGTATACATACCCAGCATTTTGAACACTGGAGGGAGAGCCACTGCCATCCAACAGCAGGTTAGCTGCTGTAGAGCAGGAGTGCTAACTGGCCATCTCAAACACTCTCTGTCAAAGACACATGTTCATCTAAACCTACATGCAGTAAAAAAAATACCCAGGGAGATCAGCAGCTGGAAGAATGAGTACAGCAGGGAAGATAGAGATGGTGCGCTCTTGAGATTGTAATGTTTAATATGTGGATTGTTGGAACAGCATATTTTTACAGAGTTGGGGTCAGATAGTAAGTAGCTAAGAAAAGAGGGGCTTGTATTTGTGAATAGTTGTTGTTTAGTGTTCACTATTAAAGTTAAGAAACTAACTTGATAATTTTATTTTAAATAGTGGAATATAGGAGCACTGTGTGGCTCATATTTTTTTTAGCAACAGGGAGAGTCCTTGCACGTGTTCACAGTCACAGTCACAGTCACAAAATGATCCAGTCTCCAAAGGGAAGGAAACGGTCGACTGGCCAGTCACAACTCCAGGGTGTTGGTGTACACCGCGTGCTCCTTCTCCAAGGACACCCGGGCTCGCTCATATTTTAAGAGATTACGAGGGGTGAGGCGAGCTTTTCTGGGTGTTTGGTTTTAATTAACAGAGAGGTTCGACTCCACCTTGTAGATGTCCATCCACGTTAGCCCCATTTCCCTGCAGATGGCCCATATCCTTCCAGCCCTTTCCTATCGACATATTTTCCAAATGCATTGAAATGTTTTTAATGTACACCCCCCCCCACCCCCCGCCCCACCACCAACCACATCTGCTGGCAACTCATCCATGTACCAGCCCTCTGTGTAAAGAAATGGCCGCTCAGGTTCCCTTTTATTCATTCCCCTCTAACCTTAAACTGATCCCCTCTAATCCTCGATTCTGTACACCTTGGAAAAAGACTGAGAGCATTAACCCTATCCATACCCACATGATTTTAGACAGCTCTATAAGGACTCATCATTTTCTGACACTCTAAAGAAAAGGTCCTAGCTTGTCCAACCTCTCCCTATAACTCAGACCATTTGGTCCTGGCAACGTCTTTGTAAATTTCTTCTGCACTCTTTCTAATTTCATAACATCCTCCCGATAACAAGGTTACAAAAAGTGAATACAATACTCCAAGTGCGGGCTTACCGAAGTCCTGTGTAACTGCAACATAAATTCCCAACTTCTATACTCAATGTCCTGCCTAATGAAGGCCAATGTGCCAAAAGCCTTCTTCACTGCCCTGTCAACCTGTGACTCTACTCTTAGAGAACTGTGCCTGTGAAAACCAAGGTCTCTCTGCCCACTGCACCTCTTAAGACCCTCCCCTTTACCGTGAAACTCCTACCTTGATTTGAGTTTCCAAAATGCAAGAGCTCACACATCTATATTAAATTCCATTTGCCATTTCACGGCCCACTTCCCCACCTGATTAAGGTCTTGCTGCAATTTCTGATAAACTTCCTCACTGATCATGCCACCACGGTGGCACAGTGGTTTGTACTGCTGCCTCACAGCGCCAGAGACCCGGGTTCAATTCCCCCCTCAGACGACTGACTGTGTGGAGTTTGCACGTTCTCCCCGTGTCTGCGTGGGTTTCCTCCGGGTGCTCCGGTTTCCTCCCACAGTCCAAAGATGTGCAGGTAAGGTGAATTGGCCATGCTAAATTGCCTGTAGTGTTAGGTAAGGGGTAAATGTAGGGGTATGGGTGGGTTGCGCTTCGGCGGGGCGGTGTGGACTTGTTGGGCCGAAGGGCCTGTTTCCACACTGTAAGTAATCTAATCTAATCACTTATTTTAGTGTCATCTGCAAACTTACTAATCATGCCTTGCATATTCTCAACCAAATCATAGATAACAAACAGCAATGGACACAGCCTTCAGTCTGACCATCATCCTTCCACGAAACCCTCTGCTTCCGACCATCAACCCAACTGTGTATCCGATTGGCCAGTTCCCCCAGCATTCCACGTGATGTAATCTTCCAGAGCAGCCTGCCATGTGGAACCTTATCAAAGGCCTTACCGAAATCCATAGAGACTACGAGTACTGCTTTGTCCTCGTCAACCTTCCTGGTCACTTCATCAAAGAACTCTAACAAATTTGAGAAGCATGATCTCCCACTCTCAAGTCTATGCTGACCGCTCCGAATCAAACCCTGTGTAAGTAATGGGTGCAGTCAATGGTACGCTGTCCTTCATTGTAAGATGATTTGAGTACATAAGTAAAGCCATCTTCCGGCTGTTGTAGAGCCTTGCTGAGAGAGCATTTGGGGCACTCTCTACAGATTTGATCTCCTTTGCAAGGAATGATATCCTTCCCACAGATGCAGATGGCGGTATCATGAGGGTAGAGTGAAGAACCTGAGAGTTTAATCTGCAGAGCTGTGAAATACGAAGAAATGGTGATGCTGAAACATGAGGTGTAGCAGGTATATTTCGAAAAGACACATTGATAGGGTGAGAAATTCCATTCTTTACTCAGGATTGATTGGTGTGATTTATTGTCACGTGTACCTCAGTACAGGGAAACACTTTATTTATGAGCAGATGAGGCAGATCATAGTAAGCATGGCCAGACAGATCATAGGGTGGAAATAGGCTTGGACAGAGTAAGGCATACAGGTTATACTGCACAAGACAAGCAATCGACAAGATCAACATGAGCAAGATCAGCATTATGTGAATTTAGAGAGTCCATTTATCAGTATAACATGACTTTCCAAATAGTTTATATGCCTAACTTAACTCTCCCCATGTTATTGTGCAGTCGGCGTGTGAACTCTGTACTGAACGTCATGTTGTTCACAATCCCCAACAGCAGCCACAATACCCTCCATCTGAAACAGGTAGCCATTCCCACCAGCTTCCGCCCTACATAAAGAACACCAGGCTGGATTCTCAGAGATGGAAGGTGCCCTCTTGAGACTTCACACAAGACATATGGCTTCCCTCCTCAATACTAGAAAACCACGTTAAAGTCCCACGTGTTTATCATGAGCAACGGAGCCAGGAGGAACAACGTGGAGCAGTCTGTCTGCCCCACTTGTTCATCATATTGGAGCATCAATCTGGAGACAGTGAGGACTGCCGATGCTGGAGATTGTAGTAGAGAGTAGATTGCTGGAAAAGCACAGGTGGTCAGGCAGCTCCGAGGAGCAGGAGAATCCACGTTTTGGGCATAAGCCATTCATCAGGAATCAGCATCAATTACCTCATTCTGTCCCTTTGGAAGTGCGTTGGGGGGAATGGCCTCCTACTGTTCCTGTGTAAGTGACTGAAGGGGCTGAATTGCCTCCTCCTGTTCCTGTATAAGTGACTTTAGGGGCTGAATGGCCTCCTTCTGTACCTGTGTAAGAGACTGAAGGAGCTGAATGGCCTCCTCCTGTTCCTGTGTAAGACACTCAAGGGTCTGAATGGCTTCTTCCTCTTCCGATTGGACATGACCAAGGGCCTGATTGGTTTACCCCTGGTTCCTGTTTGACAGCTCGATGTACTGACAAGTGTGATGATGCTGCAGGCTTTGAGAGGTTATTTTGTCCTGGTTTCTTTTCAGAGAGAGATTGAATGATCGTTACCAAACTGGTTAGTTAAGACCACTGAGTAAACAGAAAGGGAGGCCTTGGGTTTATTTTAATGCAGCCTAAATGGGTGTGGTCAGCTCTCACAGGTTACGATCTCTGGGTTTTGGTTTCTCAGCAGTATCAGAAACTGTTGAGGTCTCCACAGAGTTGGAAGCTTCCGTGACTATCTCCTGGCTGCTACTCTCTGAATTTTCTCTTGGTGCTGTTTTTAATTCCTGGATTAGAGAAATGTTTGCGACAATCTGTGTCTGAATTTCCCTTTCTGCCAGGGGCTGTGTTTATGGGATTTTCCTATATTGGTACAGTTCATTAGTAATAGTTCCTAGATTTTTTATTCTGTTAACTTGTCTAATAGAATTACGTTTTTCTAATATCCTCTTTCTTTGCTTTCATTTTATCTTTCGAGTTTCAATAAATAGTATTTAGCTTCACACCGAGTAGTTTGACCTGTCACAATGCATCTGGGACAGACACTTCACATTTCCTTTAAAATAAAAAAAAGATTCTAGGCTACCGCCTTCAAATATTTTCGAGGGGCTCTGGTGTGGTCCATCACACTAGACTCCCTCTCTTCCAGAGTAATAGGCTGGAGGCACTGAATGGGCTGTCCCTGTTCTTCTCCGATCGTGTCAATGGGCTGAATGGCTTCCTCATATTCCTGTGAAACCAGAGTGAGGTGCTGAATGAACTCTTATTTTACTGTGGCAATGTGCAGTGTAAGGCATTGCTGGTAGATGAATGTTACGGACCATTTAACAGCACAAGTCTCAATGGAGTCTGGGTCTTGCTGCACATGGACACTGGCTGGTTCAGGAGCTGACGGGGGTACAAAATGTTCTGAACATTGTGCAATCTTCAGCGTCCATCCCCACTTCTGATCTTATGGTGGGGAGGGTGGGGAGGGGAGCCATGGATGAAGCAGCTGAAGCTGTTTGTGAAGGGGAAGCTACCCTGAGGATCTCCCACAGAGGTGACCCAGGACTGAGATGATGACCATCTTCCTTTGTGCCATGTTTGACCCCAAACACTGGAGAGTTTACTCTGATTCCCATTAAGTCCAGTTTTGTTAAGCTCCTTGATGTCAACAGAAGTTAATCACTGCCTTGATATCGGGACCAGTCATTTTTACCTGAACCCTTGCCTCAACCTCTTTTGTTCATATCAATAAACCATGATATAGGAGCAGCAAGTGTTTTCATCAAACAGGTGGGATTGAATGTCAGGATTTCTCTTCTCAAGAGTGTTCGGGGAGCGAGATGACTGAAAGTATTTGAAGAGGAGGTAGATGGATATTGATCTGTCAGAGACGTGAGGGCTATGAAGAATTGGGTATGAAAGAGGATTTGAGACAGAGAGCAGATCAGTCATGATCTTAGTGAAGGGCAAGGCAGGCTTGGGGCGTGAATGACCTGTTCTTGTGTCTGATGTTCTCACATTTTGTTCTTGGAAAGTTAGTGGGTTTTATTTTCATGAATGTCTGTTATGGAATGTTGCAGTCAGGGAGACCAGACGAATTTGTGAGCCATCTCTGGGTGAGGTATATGGGCTGTATTCTCAGTGTATCTGGGTCTACAACATGACCAACAAATGGAGCACAAGTTGCAGAGAGGGGAAGCTCTGTAAAGAGAGATGAGGGGACACTTTCATACCCGTGCCTGGATTTTCCAATTGCATTTCCCAAATCACTTCAAAGCGTGTGTGACAGGCTTGAGAGGCTGAATGGTCTCTGTTTCTGTGCAACAGATTGTAGGAGTAAGTGGCCTCCCACCTCTCCTATCTAACAGGTATACGGGGCTGGATGGAATACAGAAACATGGGACTGAGAAGCAGGAGTGGGACATTAGATACTTTGAGCCTTCTTCACCAGGCACTATGATTGTGGACTCAGCCCCACTTTCCTGTCTGTATACTATTACCCGTGACTCACTTCCTGTCAAATATATAACTAAACAGCTTTCAATCCATGTGAACATAGAGGCACGATAAACTTCCAGTGAAGAAAATTCCCACTTGAAAGGTCCTTTCAGAATGTTTCACCATCCCTCTTATAGAATCCGACAGTCATGCAGAATGGAAACAGACCCGTTAGTCCAATCTGTTCACTCTGATCAGATATCAAATCTGATCCAGTCCCATTTGCCAGCATTTGGCCAATATCCCTCCTCTTTCAGATACATTTTAAATGTGCGATTTTAGCCACCTTCACCACTTCCTCTGACAGCACTTTCTGTACACGCACCACTCTCTGTGTGAAACATTTACCTTCAGGTCCATACTAAATTATTTGCCCTCTCCCCTTCAACCTATTCCCTCTTGTTCTGGACTCCCCTCTCCTGAGTAGCAGAACATGTCTGTTCAGAATATCCATGCCTCTGATGATTCTATCAACCTCTATCAAGTCACCCTTCGACCTCTGAGACTCCAGGGGGAAACACCTCAACCTAATCCACCTCTCCCTAAAGCTCAAACCGAGTTGCATGCAGTATTCTTAAAGTGGCCTCACCAACTTACTGTTCAGATGTAACATGCAACCACACCTCCTATAATCAATGCTCTGACTGATTAAAACAAATGTGCCAGATGTGTTCTGCACCACTCTGTCTACCTGCGACTCCACTTTCAAGGAACTATGTGCCTACAGCCCTATGTCCCTTTGATTAACAACACGCCCCAGGACCTTACAATTAAGTGTATAATTTCTGCCCTGATTTGCCTTCCCATAATGCAATACTTCGTATTTATCTAAATTTATCTGTATCGTCACTCCTTGTCCCTTTGTCCCATCTTATTGTGGTCTCGTTGTACTCTGAGACAATCTACTACACCACCTTTCTGATGTAATCTGTAACCTAACTAACTATGGCCCCTATATTCGCATCTAAATCCTTTACATAAATGATGAAATGCAGTGAAGTCAGTACTGATTCTTACAGCACACTGCTGCTCACAAACCTCCAGTCTGAAAAATACCCCTCTTCCTTCAAGCCAGTTGTGACGAGCTTCCTCTGTATCTCGTGTGACCGAACCTTACTCATCTGCCTACCAATCGGAATGTTGTGAACACCTTACTGAGGTCCATGTAGACAATGTCTACCAAACTGCCTTCATCAATCTTCTTTGTCACCTCTTCATAAAACTCAATCAAATTAATGAGACATGATTTCGCATGCAGAAAGCCACGTTGACTACCCCGATCAGCCCTTGCCTTCCCAAATGCATGAGCTGAAAAATGTGTTGCTGGAAAAACACAGCAGGTCAGGCAGCATCCAAGGAGCAGGAGAATCGACATTTCGGGCATAAGCATGTATGTAAATCCTGTCCCTCAGAATCCCCTCCAACAACTTACCCACCACTGACATCAGGCTCACCGGTCTATAGTTCCCCGGCTTTTTGGGTCACTGTTTCCTTTTCTCGTCCCACTCCTCCACTGCTCACAACACATGTCAAATGTAACCAGGTTTGTGACATGTCCGATGATATCGGTCTCAGACCGGGTCAGTGTCATTTTAACAACCAAGTAAGGCTAGTTTCTTTAATCTGCTAAAATAGCACGTTTATGATCCAGAGCAATATTACTCAAACTATGGTGGAAAGATGAATGGCAAACTGTTTGGATATTGCAAATACAGAATCGACATTTCCCTTTCTAAACACACACACACACACACAATCTCTGCAATTTCAAGTTGAACGCATTTTGTCCATATATTATTGTAACTCATGACATAAGGAAAAATTGAGGGATTGTTCAAAATGTTATTCTGCTTCTGAAGATATTCTACTCACACAAGCTGCTAGCAATGGGATTTTATCCTGGAACAGTTCGATTTGGCTGAATTCCCTTTGCATTAGGCAGTGAAGAGATTCAAATGAATTCTGGCCAGGGATCGCCCAAGGGTATCACAGTGTCTCCGTGGTTAGCACCGCTGCCTCACAGCACCAGGGACTTGCGTTCAATTCCAGACTCGGGTTGCATATTCTGCCCTTCTAATGGTTGCTCCAGTTTCCTTCCACAGTCCAAAGTTGTGCTGGTTAGATGGATTGGTCATGATAATTTGTCCGAAGTGTTCAGGGGTTTCTAGGTTAGATGCATCGGTCGGGATAAATGTAAGGGAGTGAGCCTGGGAAGGTTGGTATGGACCTTTTGGGCCGAAGGGCCTGTTTGCACATTGTAGGGATTCTATAAAAATAGGAATGGTAACGATGACTGCAGATTTTTTGTTTTAGCTCGCACACATTGCTGTGATGAGGAACAATGAAGGAGAGAGAGTGTAATCGGCCGTTTCTTCTCAGGCTGATTACATTTTCTCCCTCTCTGAGCTGAATCACACAGTAATGTCATCCTCTCCCAAACTGGACCATGTGAGGTCTCCTTGTACATTGTCCAAACTATGTCTCCATCACATTCCCTGTTCCATGTAGGTGCATCATTGCTGCTGTCATACACAGAGCCATATCCTGAGAAGAAAATGGCCTTGGTCTATTTCAAGATATGTTTATATGTCGCTGCGTCATTAAAAATAAAATGTTTAATGTATTCAGAATACCTGTGTTAAAATGAATGCATTTTTCAACAAATACAGAAATTGCTGGAAAACCTCGGCAGGTCTGTCAGCATCCAGATGCCTTTTACATACTGTATTTGTACCAGCCTCCACCACTTCCTGTGGCAGCTCATTCCACATGCACATGTCAAAACCTTTTTCCTCTCAATTTCCACCAATGCCCTCTAGTTTTGGTCGCCCCTAACCTGGGGAAAAACCCTGACTACTCACCCTATCCATGACCATATTGATTTTATAAACATTTACTGCTGCGAAATGTGACACCAATCAACACGAATGTCTGTGCTTCAAATCATCCTGGGCCTAAATTCTGAAATGCAATACTGACACCTCTTCCTTCTCCATCAGGTCACAATTCTAATTCCATTTTAATCAGTTTGTTCAGGTGTGTTATGAAACACTTCTGTGGGATTTGCGTCCAGACCTTTGTGCCCGCAGGTAGGGACACTAGCACCACTCGGCAATACCCATAGAGCTGAAACATTATTCTCCTGTGTGTTTGTTCATCAGCCTGTTCTGACATGCTGGGACATACATCTACAACAGGCAGGACTTGAATCCAGAACTTCTAGTCTAGAGCTTGGAACACCACCACGCACATTCAGGAATCAAATCCAGACCTCTGGCTCAGAGGCAGGGACATTACCCACGACACTACCATATCCAGATTTTGGGTCATATTTTAGTGCCCACATTCAGCTCGGTGGGGATTTATTATAATCAGGTTACCATTACTGAATTACAGAAAACACTTTGTATTGTTAAACAAAGGCAAAATATTTTTCTCAACTCTAGGATGTTGAGGATATCTGATTCGTGGTGCTGGAAGAGCACAGCAGATCAGGCAGCATCCGAAGAGCAGTAAAATTGACGTTTCAGGCAAAAGCCCTTCCTGATGAAGGGTTTTTGCCCGAAACGTCGATTTTACTGCCTCTCGGATACTGCCTGAAATGCTGTGCTCTTCCAGCACCACGAATCCAGAATCTTGTTACCAGCATCTACAGTCATTGTTTTTACCTTGTTGAGTGTACGTGCTTTATCATCGAAGTTAAGTATGAACAGCTTTAATTGCTATTATCTGTCGTCTGCAATATTAGGGAAAGAAATCCTGCAGACACACTCTGCACAATGAAGGGTCTCGAATAGATTTTCATTACGGAACACCAGAGACGGAAAAAGGCCATAATTTCTGGCCCCAAAAAACCGATCAGTATTACCCAACTCTCACGTGTGACTGCCCTCTTCCTAAAACCATGAAATGATACCAGGCGCTGATTACTGTCCAGCCTCCCTACCCCACTGACTGTGTCTGCAATCTGTCCCTCCTCCCCCTCACCAAACAAGGCAAACCAAGCTCAGGGTCTTTGTAAAAATCAAGGCCAGAGTGTGCAGGCCTCCTGGAGAGGGGGAGGGAATTTAAAATTAAACGGGGAAGGTGAGGTGACAGTAATGTCACACACTGGGCTGAGGAGTGGCTGATGGAGTTTAGTTTGGATTAATGCGAGGTATTGCATTTGGTAAATCAAACAAGAGCAGGACCTATACAATTAAAAGGTGGGCCTTTGTCAGTGTTGTAGAACACAGACCTAGACCGTCAGCGTCCCCATTGGGTGAGGGGGGGTGGGTAAAAACCCTATCAAGTGTCGTTGGCACTTTGGATTTTGTTTCGTTCTTTTTGATGTTTTTAGCTTTGGAAAGTTTTGAGAGCTTGTTAGTTGCAGTAGTTTTAGTTTGTACAGATTTTAGGCACGATGAGTCTTTTGTCATTAATGCTCAGCGATGTGTAATTCGATATGAAATTCTCTAGAGTTCAAATGTTGCTGAGTGTGTTATGGATAATGATGTGCTTAAATGGTGTACCTGGAACATTAAGGGGGGGGCATCTGACAGTTAAGAGGAAAAATATACTTTCTCGTCATAAAAAAGAGAAAATTGTCCTATTGCAGGAGATGCACCTTGATGACAAGGAACATTTGATGTTACAGCAGGGCGGGTTTGGTCGGGTTTATTTCTCGTCTTTTAATACTAAGAGTGGGGGAAAAGTCATAATGGATAGGAAGAATCTTCCATTTAAATTACTAGATTGTATTAACACCCATGGAAGGATCATAATCCTCAAAGTCTTGAACTACGGGAATTCATACAGTATTTTAAATGTTTGTTGCCACCCGGTGCACCCTCTTAAAATCCTGGTAGATGCATTTTCCAAATTCAGTTATCTTGCAACATGGCGCATTATTGTAGAAGGAGATTTTGACTGTCTTATCGCCCCACGATGGACAGAATGTTCAAAGGTCCCTCAATACCCTCGTTATAATGTAAGCAAGTTATGGATGTGTGTCTCGAATTAGAGCTGGTGGATGTCTGGAGGCAGATCTACCTCACAAGTGGGGATTTTATTTTCTTCTTTAACCCGCAGAAATGGCACACGAGGGTTGATCTCTTCCCCATCCCTGCAACAATCTTAGATTCGGTGGCATCCTACACAATTGGAAATCTTACCCCAACATACCTGGCCCAGAAGTGGGATAAAAGTCACATAAAATTATGTTGTATGCAGATGGCCTTATGTTTTTGTCAAATCCCGCAATTTCGGCAACTCACATGATGCAATGCAATAATTCGCTTGTCGCCTTTTCGGGCTTTAAGATTAATTTTACAACGTTGCAGGCCATGTCTATGGGAGGTCTTGGGGAAATAGCTGAATGAGGACAAATCCTGGTTTCCTTTTAAATGGTCACGGGGGTGGGGGGGGGCGAGGTTCTCTATTTCAGTATATTCATTACATCCGTCTTTGATCATTAATTGAACGTGAACTATGTCCATTTGTTTGACAAGACTAAACAAGACCTTCAATGATGGGAGGCACTTCCAATTTCTTGGCTAGGTCGGATAGCTCTTATTAAAGAATGTCCTTCCTCATTTACTATACCCCGTGGGAATGCTTCCTTTGATATTTCCCCCATAGGTATTTGGGGGACATAATGGCTGGTTTAGCTCTTTTATTTGGCAGCATAAGCGACTCTTTATCAAGCTAACCAAATTGCAACTACCCCACAGATTGTGGGGAGTAGATCGCCCAGATAAAAGCTATCAATTAAGCTCTTTTTTATCCTATGTTAGTGCCTGGTCTGCTGAGGACTCAGCGTCAATACTGACAGATATTGAATCCGATGAGATAAAGTGATCCTTTATGAGGCTGTTCTTCTTAGCTAAATTGACAACATTTATGAAGTATTGTCATAACCCAATAATTATCAATATTGTTAAAGCATGAATGACAATGCGTCAGATCGAGGGCAATACAGCCAAAACCATGTTTCTTACCCCTATAATTGGTATGCTGGGTTGTCATCCGGGGTTAATGGATTCCAGGTTTAAACTGTGGGCAGGAAGGGCTGTACCTTGCTTGAGTGATTTAGAATTAGTAGAATCCCTGCAGTGTGGATACAAGCCCTTGGGCCCTGCAAGTCCACTTCGACCTTCTGAAGAGTAACCCACTCAGACCCATTCCCCTACCATCCTATATTTACCCTGACTAATGCCCAAACCTACACATCTCTGAACACTATGGGTGATTTATCAATGACCAATTCATCTAACCTGCACATCTTTGTACTGTGGAAGGAAACCCACACAGACACGGCGAGAATGTTAACTCCGCACAGCCAGTCACCCAAGACCAGAACCAAAGCCGAGACCCTGGTGCTGTGAGGCAGCAATGCTCACCACTGAGCCAACACGTTTTATTTGATGGAGAAACAATGATATCATTTGATCAAATAACTCGTACGTATGGACTACCTAGTAGAGATCTCTTCTGTATTTTTATCCAGATCAGAGATTTGATTTAAAAAAAACAGACTTTTACCACACTCTTTCAGATCCGATCGAGAGAAGTGGGCGCTTATTGCTTAGAATACACGGTCTGTCAGTACCCTTTATCATTAGTTGGAGAGTGTCCACTCAGACGAGACTGTGCAGCTTTGTAATGTCTGCGAGAGATTTGGGGGTTCAGGCCACTTCGGAGACATATTTGTGAAAAAGCCCGAAGGATTTTGATTTGTAATAGGACCCATACCATGCAGTTGAAAATTCATCGTAGGGTCTATCTGACCCCAAATTGTCTCTCAAAATGCAAAGTGGGATGATATTTTGCATGTACTAAATGCAGAATGACTACAGGCACTCTTACTCATTGCTTGTGGTCCTGCTGCAGACTTCATCTATATTGGATCACTGTGTTAGGTGTGGTAGAGTGGGTCTACGGGACTGAATTGGAGATGGACCTGGTTTCGCTTTTCCTGGGCCTGCCCAGGGTACTTTCCACAGATGCACATGGGGAAAGAAAAAATACATCCTTACATTCCGTAATTTCCGTGCTAGGAAAAATATTCTGTTATGTTGGATGTCTGAACTCCCAGAGAGGAAGAATTATGAACATAAAAATGTGTATCAGTTAATGCTCTTGATGAACGAGAGCTGTCCTTTTGTTATGCTGAGCTGTATTATTTATTCATTATTTATTGTTTAGTTTTGTTTTTTTCTTCTGTCTGTGTCGTGTTTTAAGTTGTTTTGTGTGTACATGCAATTGGATGTAATTTGTTTCAGTTATTTGAGTTGAGTTGTTATTGGTTTATTATAATATTAAAAATCTCTTTTTAATTTTTTTAAAATTAAAATGCTAACATTGATAGAATACAGTCCCAAAAAACTCTCATTAGAGAGCCCACTCATGGTGGTTTATCCTGAGGATCACCACATCTCGGGTGATGGGGTGAGGCTGAGAGAGTGTCCCCTTCTTGGTAACCTCTGTCAGTGTGAGGAACTGAACCTGCGCTTTTGGCCTCCCTCTGCATCAAAACCAGCCGTCCTGCCAACTGAGAAGGAGGCAGTGCAAATGTTACAGAGAGAAACAGTCACAGAAAAAGGGTAAGAGAAACATTCATAATATGGAAAGTGGTACATATCAAATAACGGTCAAGATAACGCCTGAGGGTAAAAATGTGGGGGATCATGAGCCTTGTTCAGGGGGGATCGGTGCAATAACAGATATACAGTGATTGTGAGGGAGCAGACAGAATACGGTGACCCTTATCCTGACAGAGCGGAGAAGGTTATTGATGCTTGTCCTGTATTGCTGGATATTTCTTCAGACCTCAAATACTGCACTGAACTCGGTAATGAGCACAGACCATGCTCGGTGGGTCTGGTGGTGTGGCACCCTCTGGGATGGGAATGTTCCCCCTCTGTACTCACCCATCCAATGTGCTCACCGTGCTCTATCAACAAACCATGGTGTAATTGCCCCTTATATACCAATCTGCCATTTCCCTGCCTTTGCTCTGCATCCATCTAATCCTTTCCTATCTGTATTTGTCCAATTACCTTATCAATATTGTTAGTGTGCCCACTTCAACCACTTCCACTGGCAGCTCAGTCTAATTTGCCAGTTCACCTTGGATTCCATGCGATTTAACCTTCTAGAGCGGCCTACTATGTGGAATCTTATCAAAGGCCTTACTGAAATCCATATAGAATATGCATACATCCCTGCTCTCACCGACCTTCCTGGTCACTTCCTCAAAAATCTCTAACAAAATTTGTAAGGCATGATCCACCACGCACAAAGCCATGCTGACGGCTCCAAGTCAAACTATGTCTTTCCAAATGCATGCACATCTTATCTCTCAGAACCTTCTCAAGTGGTTTACCGAAAACAGGTGTGAAGCTTACTGGTCTATATTTCCTAGGCTTTTTTTTGCAGCCCTTCTTGAATAAGGGCACAACATTTGCTACCGCCCAGTCTTCCAGGATCTTTGTCCCTAAGCTTTTTCTCTCGCCTCTTACAGTGCTCTCAGATATATCTGGTCAGGACCAAGGGATTTGTCTGACATTGTGCGTTCTAATATGTCCACCAACACCTCTACTGTGATATGGACAGTACCAAGATATCGCAACTAACCTCCCAAAGGTCACAGGTCTTCATGTCTTTCTTCATGATAAACACAGAGGGGAAGTTGAGGACTTCACCCATCTCTTGAGGTTTTACGCATGCATGCCGGTTTTGGATTTTAAAGCATCCTATTCTCTCTCTGGTTGCTCTTTATCTTTCCTATACTGAATTTGGATTCACTCTAATCTTCTCAGCCAAGACTACCTCATACCCCCTTATGGCCTTGCTGATATCCTTCTTCAGTAAACTCCTCTATCCCCTGTATATACCTCCAGGGATTCCCTTGGTCCCAGCTGCCTGAACATGAGCCACGCCTCCTTTTTTCGAGTCAAAGCCTCAATATCTCTTGACATCCAGAGTTCTCTCTTCCAGTCTCACATCACCTTCACCCTCACAGGAAAATGGAAACCTTGAAGTCGAGCTATCTCACTTTTAAAGCCCTCCCACTTGCCCGGGATCCTTTTACCTGGAATCAAACTACTCCAATCATCCCCTGCAATCCACTGTCTAACTCCAACTACATACGCCTTGTCCCAATTTACAACTTGAATCTGTGGACCAATTTTGTCCCTCCCATAACTATTTTAAAATTAATACAACTCTGATTACTTTTCCCAAAATGCTCCCCCACTTTATCTCCTTCACCTATCCTGCCATATTTCCCAACAGTAGGTCGTGTTTGTCCCTTCCCGAGTACGATACTCTATATATTGATTGTGGAAACTTCGCTGAACACACTTAACAAATTACGTTCTACCTAAGTTATTAACCATCTGGAAGCCGCAGTCTATGTTGGGAAAATTGAAATCACCTATTATAACAACCCTATTGTTCCTGCAAGTCTCCCCGGTCCCCCTGCATATTTGTTCCTCTAATTCACATTGTTGATTATAGTGCAACCACTATAACATTACCATCCCCCTCTAACTACTTTGCACCATTCACGAAACCTCACTGGATATTATCTCAGGTATTTCAACTTTAAATACTGGTGTGATGCTTGCCTTAATCAGAACTATTGGTATTTAAACTGTTTCCATTTACTTCTCTACATCGCAGTGATTTTCATATCCATGGCACCCCTTGTGAAGGCACAGTGGAGATATTGAGCTGTAAATGGATGGGAGCTGCACATCCTGTCACTACCAACATTGGCAGCAAGTTTCCCCACGCTGGACAGTGATCTAACACAGTGTTACCGAACAATGCAACAGCCTGGGTTTATATATGAATGAACCAGTGCGGTCTGCACAGCTCCCCACCCTGGACATTTAGCCCAGGATTATAGATCCAGCATTGGTGTGGGCTGCATAGAGTTCCATTCTGGACATTGCTGGGTTGTATTCTGCAGTACGCGAGCCATAGCTACACAGTGCTCCATCCTGAAAGTATAATGGACGGGCTGGTTATTGCGAATGTGAAAGAACTAAACATCTGGCTATACCTTTATTTAATGTTTTCATTCTTGTTATTGGACCCTTCAAATCCAGACTCATCCGGTTTGACCCGACCCTCTGGATGAGTCATGGTGACTGTTGTTACAGTATCTGTGTTGGCAACATGACCAACAAATGGAGCAGAGGCTGCAGAGAGGACAGTCTCCATAAAATGGAATGAGGGAATCACAATCAGATCAGCCGTGGTCTTAGCCAATATTGGGGCAGGATTGTGTGGACCACGAATGCAACTTATCATGTATTTGTGTTTTTTCCAAGCAAACTCCCCTTCTCTCCCAGTGTCCCACACTGGTGGGGAGTGAGTCCCCTTCTCCTGTTCCTGCGTAACAGGATCCTCGGGCCTCACTAGCCTCCAGATTTCCCTGTGTCCCAGTTTCGAGCAGTTGAATGACCGCCTCCTGTTCCTGTGTCCCAGTTTCGAGCAGTTGAATGACCGCCTCCTGTTCCTGTATTCCAGACTCGAGCGGTTGAGTGACTCCCTCCTGATCTTGTGTCCCAGTCTCGAGCAGTTGAGTGACTCCCTCCTGTTCCTGTGTCCCAGTCTCGAGCAGTTGAGTGACTCCCTCCTGTTCCTGTGTCCCAGTCTCGAGCAGTTGAGTGACTCCCTCCTGTTCCTGTGTCCCAGTCTCGAGCAGTTGAGTGACTCCCTCCTGTTCCTGTGTCCCAGTCTCGAGCAGTTGAGTGACTCTCTCCTGTTCCTGTGTCCCAGTCTCGAGCGGTTGAGTGACTCCCTCCTGATCTTGTGTCCCAGTCGCGAGCAGTTGAGTGACTCCCTCCTGTTCCTGTGTCCCAGTCTCGAGCAGTTGAGTGACTGTCTCCTGTTCCTGTGTCCCAGTCTCGAGCAGTTGAGTGACTCCCTCCTGTTCCTGTGTCCCAGTCTCGAACAGTTGAGTGACTCCCTCCTGTTCCTGTGTCCCAGTCTCGAGCAGTTGAGTGACTGCCTCCTAATCGAAGTATTGTGAAGGTAGATGTCCTCCTCCTGCTCCTGAGTAACAGGCTCCAATAGCTCTGTGCTCACCTGCTGGTCCTGTGGAATGGAGGTGAGGGACTGAATGGCCTCTTCACATTCTTTACAGCTTTTCTTGACTAAAGGCCTTTCCCCTGTTTCTGTAAAACACCATCAAAATCTGAATGATTTATTTTTGTATTTTACTGTCAGTAATTGAGCAAACCAGCTGACTGACAGAATTCAGAAGCTGAATAGCCTCCTCCTGTTCCCGTATTAAACACTCAAGAGTCAATAGAATCTCAGAGATGTATAGCATGGAAAAAGATCGTTCGGTCTGGTCATCCATACCAACCAAATATCCTACATTCATCTCGTCTCCCTTTCCAGCACTTGGCCCATCTCCCTCTACACATTTCCCATGCATGGATCCATCCAAATGCCTTTTAAATGGTGTAACAGTACCTGCCTCCACCACCTCTTTTGTCTGTTCAATCCAGACACGCAGCAGTCTCTGTGTGAAAATGTTGTCCCTCACGTCCCTTTTTAAATCTTTCTCCTCTCACCTTAAGCCTTTATATTCTATATCTGGAATTGTCTATCCTGGGAAAATACATTGACTTATCTATGCCGCTCATGATTTTATAAACCCCTTTAAGGTCCCCCTCAGCCTCAACACTTGAAAATAGCCCCAGCCTGTTCAAACTCTCCCTGTTACTCCAACCCTCCAACACCTGCAACATTCTTTTAAATCTCTTCTGCACCCTTTCAAGTTTGGCAACATCTTTCCGAAAGCAGGTTGACCAGAATTAAAGGCAATATTACCAAAGTGGCCAAACCAATGTCCTGTACAGATGCAACACGTCATGCAAATGTGCGAGATAGGTAGCTATCCAGCCCCATCTACGGCACTTTTCATTTCCCTTCCCAGGAACAAAGACACGGAGGAGTCTGTCCAAAACTTTTCATTCAACTTTGCAAAGTCGGGTGCTGTTCCCAAAGGTACACACACACAAGCATAGTAATCTCCACACATTATATACATGTATATGTGGGCTGGGTTTACTACTGCTGCCTTGACCAACGAGTGCTCGGATTCCGCACTGTTTTCCTTTTTTGGGTTCTGGTGCCTGGGATTCTTTTATCATTCACTTGGCCAATCAGTGTTTGAGCTTCCCATTCTTCCCTTATATGGATGATGTTGTACAACTGTGGTTAAGGGCGGCCTCTCAACTATCGAGGAAAGCTGTTACAACTGTTTCATTCATATAAACGTGGGGGAGGTCCGGCAACAGTTTCGAGTGTCTGCTTGTGTTTACTATGAGGTAGAAAAGACTAAAAGGCAGCTAACCGTTTAAAAATTACACTACCCCCTACAAATCCCCCGTGTCTTTTCTTACGGCCTGTAATTTTTCAACCGTAAGTTTCTTCTCCAGGGCATTTAATAACTCCCGAGCTTGTTCATCAAACTGCCCTTCTCTAATACTACCCCCGCCCAAGAGGGATTCACGTTGTTCCATCTCGAGATTTATTCGTTCAACCTGCCCATAGGGAACATCTTTCTTAGTAAGGGCGGTTTCGATCAGTCGTTGAGTTAATCCCCGGACACAGGGAATAACGCAACACCCAAGGGCAGTGAGTACCCCTGCCACCACTATACATGAGACAAGAAAGGGAACGACCACCCCCGTCCATTTACCGAACCAAGCTTCCAACCAGTCCGTGAGGCCAGAGTCAATGCCTGAGTTTTCGGCCAGTTCGTCCGCCAATGTGGTGAGTCCATCCAGGGCGCGGGTGATGGACCCATCAGGGGCTGTGTTGTTTGGGATGAAAGTGCAGCACTGAGTGCCTATCATGACACAAACACCCCCCTTCTCTGCCAACATCATGTCTAAGGCCAACCTATTTTCCCACGCCATCCTACTAGTGGCGTCCAGTTGTTCTGCTATTCCTTTCACTGCATCCCGGGTATAATTAATGAACCTCTGCTGATTGTAGTAAATATAATTAATCCAATCCACATTCTTATTGATGGTCACCCACCAGAACAGTGACGACTCAAAACCCGCCGCTATCTGGTTCCTAGCCTTGTATTCGTCAGGAACACCCCTGGGGACCCCTATGGCATCTAAATATATGTTATCATCGAAAGAGGTCTCCAAAGCTCTCTCCGTTCTTCCACTAGAACGGGGTCGCTCTTGTTTTTCGAATACCAGGGTGAATGGGATGGCCAATTGAACGATCGCACAAGTGCCCGTCCATTTTTGGGGCAGGGTCGGTCGCAGAACCCTCCCACCACAGTACCACCAGAGGTCTGCCCTAGGTACATGAATGTGGGAGTAATTCCCGCCCCCGGTAGTTTCATTGACCAGCCGGATTGATCCGCTGCACTTGTCAAATGTCCCCACATCGTCGTCCCACTGTAGTCCCGTCCGAGAGACGCAGGCCTGGTGCGTACCCGTTACCCCTGAGAATGATGGCGGGCGGGGCGCCCCCTCAGACCTGACGGGGGGAAACTTCAAACTCAAGGGTCGACAAGTGGGGTCGTTCCAGGCCTCTCGGTCCTGGTACAGCCTTATCATGCAGTCCATGGCTCGTGGGTGTTTCTCCCATCCCAGCGGGAATGGGACCACCTGAGGGTTAGGGCGGGCAATCGTGCATGCGTAGCAATCACTCTTTTTTATGCTCCTCACAGTATATTTGACCCATTCCATCCAGGCATTCGCCTCCCCGTATCCCGTTTCTATTTCAAAGGTCTTTTCCAAATCCGTTGTCTCAATTATTCTAATCTTTTCCTGCTTATCAGTGGTGGATGAGCCCCCAGACTCAGCTTCAATGACCGTGATATACGTACAGCACAGCTGCTTTCCCCCCCATCCTGCCTGGCCCTCAACTCTAATACCCAATATTGTTCTATTAAGTCTCGCCTCGTTCTTTTCCAAGTTCTTTATGGTCAGATAGAGCGGATTGCACTGATTCTGCCCACAATCCCGTCCAGGGGTGATGGGATCACGGACAACTGACACCATAGCCTGGACCCCGGGGGCTGGAGGCCTACTTAGGCCTTCCCTACCATGCAATTGTAATACTAACGTCTGACCCTGGAATCCCCTCTCTCTCTCTAGATTCTGCTTAGTTTGATTCAGTTGACTTTTAGTCCTACAGGGCACCAACTCACATAGGTCTAAGCTAAGTGTCTGTGTTGATTGGTTGGCAAGCACGGAGATGGTGAACCACTGACGGTCCTCTGCTTGTTTTAACCAGAGGCCAAATTGGGTAACACGCACACAAAGACCCAGCCCAAGGATAATGGCATAGCAAGTTAACAATACGATTGACCGCATTTTGTCGCGACACCCGTAGCCCGAGGGCACAGTTCCTTTAGACTCGCCAAAGTCCGATTAGTTCGTTCTCAGGGTCTCTGTTCCTTAGATGCCTTTGTCAGAGAGGTTCGTTCGTCCTCCGTCGGTTGTGGCACTGGTCCCTTGACTCGAGTGTAATGTGTCCAGCCCTTTTCGGCCGTACGGACAGCCGTTTCGGTCGTCAAAAGTACCAGGAAGGGACCATCCCAAGTTGGTTCGAGGGTACGTTGCTTCCAGCTTTTAATCAGGACCCACTGACCCGGCTTGACGGTGTGCACCGCAAACTCGAGGGGCGGCGTCTGTGCCAAAAGTCCCTGTTGGCGTAAACGAGATAGAGCAGACCCCAGAGCCACCACATATTTTTGCACAAACATATCCCGAGACTCAAATACAGGAGGTTCCCCCTTCGGCCCATGGAACGGGAGGCCAAATAACATTTCGAAAGGGGAGACGCCCAAATCCCGCCTTGGCTGGGTGCGAATTTGCAACAGGGCAAGGGGTAGGCATTTGGTCCAAGGCAGGCCGATTTCACTAGTGAGCTTGGTTAGCTGCTTTTTGATGGTCTGGTTCATTCTTTCGACCTTGCCCGAGGAGGAGGGATGCCAGGGGGTGTGCAAATCCCAGTCAATCCCCATTGCTTGCACGACATTCTGGAGGACGGTCGAGGTGAAGTGGCTCCCCTGGTCAGAGTCAATAGCGCGGGGTAGCCCAAATCGTGGGATGATTTGCTCGAGTAGAATCTTGCTAACCTGAGTTGCCGTTGCCGTGGTAGTGGGGAAAGCTTCCACCCATCCTGTCAGGTGATCTACCACTACTAATAGATACTTCAGTCGACCTATGGGGGGGAGCTCAGTGTAATCTACCTGGATATACTCAAACGGCCTATAGGCCGGACTCCTACCCCCTTGTCTTGCATGCTGCCGCAGCCCCCTTTTGTTAATCTTTCGACACGTTATGCAATCTCCTGTGACCTGCTTGGCTACCGTGTACAGACCAGGGTGAGCATATCGGCGCAGGAAGGCATCACACAGTGCCTGGGCGCCCCAGTGACCCCCTTGGTGTAAACGGGCAATAATGTCCCGCGTCAACGGTCGATTTAGTAGCTGGCGGCCATCGGGTAAGGTCCACTTGCCTTCCCTATCCTTTGTACCCCCCAGAGACGCGAGAAGAGTTTCTTCTTTGTCAGTAAACGTGGGCACTTCGGTAATTTCGGATATCTGTGGAATCCTTACCAGGCAGTTTATTACTTCCTTCCCCATCCCAGCCAATTTTGCCTGTTCATCTGCCAATTGATTCCCCAGGGTCTCTATTTTATCGTCTTTCTGGTGTCCTTTCACATGTACTACAGCAATCTCTTGTGGCAGCAACAAATCCTCCAAGATCATGGCTACTAGTTCCTCATGGACCAACTCCTTTCCTCTACTATTTATCATTCCCCTTTCTTTCCAGATCTTCCCAAAGGTGTGTACTACCCCAAAGGCATACTTAGAGTCAGTGTAGATTGTCCCGGCTATTCCCTTTAAATTCCTCAGAGCTCGGTGCAAGGCGTACAATTCGCACGTTTGTGCGGACCAGGCATTCGGTAGCCGTCCACTTTCCACTAATTCCCAACCAGTCTCACTAATGACTGCATAACCGTTGTGTCTCTTCCCATCTATCACTCGAGAGGACCCATCAATGTACCACCGCCTACCTGCATGTAAGGGGGTATCCCTCAGATCTTCCCTCACTTTACTCTGGTACTCTATTATGTCTGAACAGCAGTGTTCCAGTTCCTCCTCGCCCTCCCCTTTCCAAAGAAAGTCCGCCGGGTTCTGGCAGCCCCCGACTTCTATTCGGAGGTCTTCTCGGTCTAACAATATGGCTTCATATTTCAGAATTCTCGAGTCAGTCAGCCACCTCCCGGCCTTCTGATTCAGAATAGTTCGAACCTGGTGGGGAGTAGTGACTGTCAAGGGGGCCCCAAAAGTCAACTTCCTGCTTTCCTCTACCAGCTTTGCCGTGGCTGCCACCGCTTGGACACACTCCGGCCACCCTCGGGAGACTGGATCCAGAATTTTTGACAGGAAAGCCACGGGCTTCCTTTTACCCCCCCAGTCCTGGGTCAATACTCCAAGAGCGGTTCCCTTTCTGAAGTTCACAAAGAGGCGAAATGTCTTACTAAAATCCGGCAAGCTTAAAACAGGTGCGGCCATCAATTTTCCTTTTAGGATTTCAATTAACTTTTTCTCCTCCTCCTCCCATTTTATTCTGTTGGGTGCCTCCTCAATGAGTTTTAGGTACAAGTCTTTAGTAAGGGGGGCATAGTCGTCTATCCATAACCGACAATAGCCTAAGAGTCCCAAGAACTTCCGCAACTCCCTCTTGGTCGTTGGGAGGCCTAGTTCGATTATTGCCCGCACTCTTTCCGGACTTATTCGTTTCTGTCCCTGGCTTATCAAGTGTCCCAGGTACTTAACCTCTTTCTCAACATATTGGAGCTTCTTCTGACTCACTCTTAACCCCTTCTCAGCTAGGTAATTTAACAGGGCATTAGTCCCAAGTAGGACGTCCTCCTCCGCCGGTCCGGATAAAAGGAGATCGTCCACGTATTGTATAAGCTTAAGGGACGGGGACAAGGTTAGTCCCTCCAATAATTGTTCCAGAATCTGCCCGAACAGAGTCGGGGACTCAGTGAATCCTTGGGGGAGTACGGTCCACCTGTACTGTTGTTTTCTGCCAGTATCAGGATCCTCCCATTCAAAAGCAAAAAGATCCCTACTGTCCTTGTCCAGGGGACACGCCCAGAAGGCATCCTTTAAGTCTATAACACTAAACCAGCCGTGGTCCGGGGGAATTCGCCCCAGAATAGTGTATGGGTTCGGTACCACAGGGTGCCGTACTTGGACAATTTTATTTACCTCCCTTAGGTCTTGGACCATTCGGTAGCTCCCATCCGACTTCCGGACCGGCAGGATTGGGGAATTGTATCGTGACATACAGGGCTCTACCAATCCATCTTTTATTAGGTCTTCCATAACTGTCTTCAGGCCCTGCCTCCCTTCCCAAGAGATGGGGTATTGGCGCACTCTGACGTCGGGGCTCTGGGGCTTTAATTTTACCTCCACAGGTCGAATTGCGAGTCCCCCCCGGTTCCCTTTGGCGACCCAAACCCTAGGGTCTATCTCTGTCAATCGGGACTCACTAAGGTATGACATGGTAACGGCTAATTCTTCCTCTTCTCCCACTTCTATTCGCAATCCGAAACGGACTATCAAATCCCGTCCCAACAACCCATAGGGAAGATGGGGGAGGTGAAGGAGTTCAACCTGGAGTTCCTCCTCCTCCAGCTGCAGGGGTTGTGGTTCGAATATTCTCGCATTAAAAACCCCACCCTTAACTCCTGAAATGTTTAATGTTTTAGCTTGGAAGCCAACCCCCCTCGGATGGAGGGGAATTGAGGACCTGTGTCAACTAAGAAGGTAACATCTTGTCTAAATGGGCCCACCCGTAAATTTACCAGGGGTTCTTGGTAGGCCCGTGTTCCGATCCTCCCCTGACTTCCCTAATCCATTTGTTCACACTCCATTTCATACATCCCTTCTCTTTCCCTTTTAAACTCGGGACAATCCCTTTTGAAGTGTCCCAGTTTCCCGCAATGGTAACATCCAGCCTTCTGAGGGCGCTCAATTCCATAAGATCCTCCTCTCTCACTTCTGCCCCGTCTCGCTTCTCTCCCTCTCCAACTTTTCTTCGACGTTCCTCTTTCCACCCCAGAATCTCCCTCCCCCATTCCGGTGGACTTACAAGCTTCCCGTACGGCTGCCACCATCATTTTTGTCTTATGTTTCTCCCTTATTACATCCCTCTGAACGTACACCTTCTGTGCTTCCCGTAATAATTCTGCAACATCCTTTTCAGCCCAATCCTCCACTTTCTGTAATTTCTTCTGAATGTCAGGCCATGACTTAGTCACAAAGTGCACCTTAAGCATGCTCTTGCCTATTTCCCCATCGGGGTCTAAACCTGAATACTTTCGCATGGACTCCCGCAAACGGTCTAAAAACTCACTCGGGGATTCATCCTTTTTCTGTCCAACTTCAAATGCTTTTGCTAAATTCCGCTGTTTGGGCACGCAGGTTTGGATCCCCCTGATTATAAGGCTTCTGAGGTCTGTCATATTGGCCCTTCCCCCCGCGTCGTTATGATCCCACCGGGGGTCCTCTAAGGGGTACTTCTGCTCTCCACGCTGAGGGCCGTCCTGATGCTCCCTATCCCAAATGGCCATTGCACTATTCCGGATCATAACAATTTCATCGTAATTAAATAGTATTCTCATCATGGCCTGCAGTTCAGCCCATGTGTATATACTGGGCCCCAGAAATTGGTCCAGTTGTATTCCCACACTGACGGGGTCGTCCAGTAGACGGGGTAGTTCATTACGGAGATGCCGGATATCCCCAGAATTTAAAGGTTGTACTACGAACCCGGTCCGTTCGTTCCCAAACGGCACCTCTCGTAAGGGGTTCAGCTGTTCAATATTATCACTCCTCCCAGCTCTCAATCCCTCTTCTCGACCTCTCCGCATCTCGAGTCGGACTGATTTCCTAGTGCCTGGGGTGAGTTCTGTGCCCCCTCCTGTACCCCCCCCAGCAGTCCCTTCCTCACTGGTCGTAGCCTGCTGGGACTCGGAATTATCCATCGCAGGAGGGAGGTCCGCGCTGGACGCCTGGTCGTGCGCGGGTGGTATATATGGGGGCGGGGAAGACGGTGGCAAACCGTCGGTGAGGATGTCCCAAGACTTCTGGGGCTTCCTCGGGTCTGTTTGGGGAGTCAGAGGATAGAGACGCGTGGGACTCTCGCCGTCTCCCGCCAACCAGGCGGCGGCATATTTGCTCTCCTCTGGGTCAAACGGTTGTTTTCTGTTAACATATACATTTAGGATTTGACACACCCAGTCTTCATCAGACCCATACTCGGGCCAAACTACCGAGGGGGCGCGGATAGGTTCTTTGGTCCATATAAAACAACAATATTTTATCATGGTCTCTTTCTTTAAGTCCTTCGTTCTACTACTGTCCGTCCATAGACTTAACTTCCGACCTAATGGACTATCGGGGGGTATTTCTTTCCCATTTGCAGTCTTCCCTGACTTTTCCTTAGTAGATCTAGAAGTCTGATTTCCCATGGTTTATCTTCGGTCCTGGTCTTAAACGCCCAAAGCGTTTTCACAGATGACCGTCAAAACCACAATTTCCCGTGGTTTATCTTCAGTCCTGGTCTTAAACGCCCAAAGCGTTTTCACAGATGACCGTCAAAACCACAATTTCCCGTGGTTTATCTTCAGTCCTGGTCTTAAACGCCCAAAGCGTTTTCACAGATGACCGTCAAAACCACGCGGCCAACAAGGAAGAACAAAAGAATCTCTTACCTTGATCCGTGCACGGAGTTGTCTGGCCTTTTTAAATGTGTGTACCCCCGTGTATAGTCACTAACCGGTCGTCCCAGCACTCGTCCGTGTGTTCCTTTTCCAGGATTCAAAATTATTTTTAAATGAGCCGGGTCACATCGTCCCTTGGCCGACGGCCAACGGACCAAGCCGATCAGTGAGAAGTATAAATATATACTAGACGCGTCTTTGTTGTAATCAGGCTTGATCCGTGAGCCGAAGAGACTGCCCCCCCCCCGGCAATAATTATTTCATCCCGGACGAGCCCCCAATTGTGCGAGATAGGTAGCTATCCAGCCCCATCTACGGCACTTTTCATTTCCCTTCCCAGGAACAAAGACACGGAGGAGTCTGTCCAAAACTTTTCATTCAACTTTGCAAAGTCGGGTGCTGTTCCCAAAGGTACACACACACAAGCATAGTAATCTCCACACATTATATACATGTATATGTGGGCTGGGTTTACTACTGCTGCCTTGACCAACGAGTGCTCGGATTCCGCACTGTTTTCCTTTTTTGGGTTCTGGTGCCTGGGATTCTTTTATCATTCACTTGGCCAATCAGTGTTTGAGCTTCCCATTCTTCCCTTATATGGATGATGTTGTACAACTGTGGTTAAGGGCGGCCTCTCAACTATCGAGGAAAGCTGTTACAACTGTTTCATTCATATAAACGTGGGGGAGGTCCGGCAACAGTTTCGAGTGTCTGCTTGTGTTTACTATGAGGTAGAAAAGACTAAAAGGCAGCTAACCGTTTAAAAATTACACTACCCCCTACACAAACGCATAGACTCAAAGCACGCACCAATAAAGGGAAGATCACCGAGTGCCTTCTTCACTACACTGTCTCCCTGTGACAACAATTTCAAGGAACGGAGAACCCGCACCACAAGCTGCCTCACAGGGCAGCGACCTGGGTTTAATTCCATCCTTGAATGACTCGCTGTGTGGAGTTTGTACATTCTCCCCGTGTCTGTGTGAGTTTCCTCCGGATGCTATGTTTCCCTCCGACAGTATAACGTTATACAGGTAAGGGTAGATTGGCCATCCTAAATTGTGCATAATACCCTTGGATGTGAGGGCAAGGTGCATTAACCATGGGAAATGCAGGCTCAGAGTGATAGGGGAGGGGTTTGTCCAGTGGGATACTGTTTAGAGAGACGGTGTGGCCTCGATGGATCGTATAGCCTTTTTCCTAACTGTGGGGATTCTATAATTTTTATGGAGTTCTCCGTGATTGGCAACTTTCGACAGTATCCGACCTAAATGCCTGGCCCTGATTTTTCTTGCCAAAATGCAACACCTCATATTTATCTAAAATAAACTCCATCTGACACTCCTCAGCTAAGCTAATTAAGTTCCCATTATATTCTGAGAGATCAGTCCTCACTGTCGACTACACCACCAAATTTGGAATGATCTACAAACTTACTGACAATACTTCATATACTCAAGTGCAAATGATTTGTATAAGTAACAAAAGGCAGTGGACCCACTATTGACCTTTGTGAGCAGCGCCACTTGTCACAGGTCTCCAAGTTTAATGAACTAACGTCCACTGTCACGGCCCGTCTCCAATATTCAAGAAAATTTTGGATCTTAAATGGCGAGCTCTCCATGGATCCCAGGCAGCCAAACCTTGCTAACCAGTCTACCATGTAGAACATTTTCGTTTTCTTACTGAACTCCATGAAGACAGCATCCACTGTCCTGCCTTCATCAATCATCTTCTTCACTTCCTCAAAAAATTCCAACGAGTCAGTGAGACGTGATCTCCAATGTACAAATCTCTCTTCAGTCCTTGTCTTTCCAAATGCATATACATCGTTTCCCTCAAAATCCCCTCCAACAATTTAGTCACCATTGACGTCAGGCTCACCGATCTATAGTTACCTGGGTTTTCCTTAATTTCTGAAATAATGACACTCTGTTAGCAACCCTCCAGTCTTTTGCCACCTCACCTGTGGAAATCAATGTTACAGATATATCAGCAAAAGGCTGAGCAATTTCTTTCCGAGCTTCCCACAATATTCTGGGATACAACTGACCAGGTCCAAGGGCTTTATTCACCTTTATGTGTTTTAAAATGTTCAACATCTCCTTCTAATATAGATACTTTTCAAGATATCACTATGTATTTCTTCACTCGCTCGCTATTGTAACCTCTTCTACATTAAATACTAGGAAAGATACTTGTTTAGTATCCCTTCCATCTCCTATGGTTCCACACATACGTAGCCTTACTGATCTTTAAGGTGCCCTATTCTCTCCCTAGTTAATATTTTGTAATTAAAGGATGTGTAGAATTGCTTCAATGCCTCGGTAACCCTATTTCTAAAGCCATCTCATGTCCACATTTTTCTGACCTGATTTCCCCATTGACTATACACTTACTGCCCTTATACTCCTCTCGGGATTCACTTAATCTCATCTCTGTTTACCTGACAAATGCCTCCTTCCTTACCTTGACCAGACCATCAATATATCTAACCATCCAGCACTCCCTGCACCCACCAGCCTTGCCCATCTCACTAATGGGAACACGTTGGCTCTGGACTCTCTGAAACCAAGTTTTGATGGCCTTGCATTTACCAACCATCCCTTTACCTGTGAATAGGGTATTCCAATCAGCCTTTCACAGGGCTCGCCTAACACTTTCAAAATTGGCCTTGTTCAAAGTTAGAACTTAAATGTTTACATCAGGTCATTCCTATTCCGAAATTAATTTAAAACTAATATTTATGTGTAACAGACTTGAAATGTTAAATAAACACTTCCTGCCCCTCTGTAACAGGCTCGAGAGGCTGAATAGGCTCCTCCTGTCCCTCTGAAATAGACTGGAGAGGCTGAATGGTCTCCTCTTGTCCCTCTGTAATAGACTGGAGAGGCTGAATAACCTCCTCTTATCCCTCTGAAATAGACTCAAGCGGCTCCATGACCTCCTCCTGTACCTGTGTAACAGATCTGAGACATTAAATAACACAGCAACCCGTGAATTATAAGCAGCTGGTAAACTGTATCTGATGGAGGTCCATCCTTTCTCAGTTACAGAAACACAAACAACACTATGTACTCCAGGTGCCCTCTCAGTGACACCTCATACAGCTGCAGTGACACATCTCTTCGTTTTGAATGATTCTGTTGGCAAAATGTGCCAATATTCCAGCTTTCCACCTTTTTAAGTAGCAACAGGTTAATATGGGCAGAATGACCTTCTCCTATCCCTCTGTAAGAGTCCCATAGGGACAGAATTTCTTCGGCCTGTTCCTGAGCAGCAGTCTCAATGCTCTGTCTCAAGGTTATGAAAGGATTTGAAAACAGGGCATTAAAACCAGGAGTAGCTGCCCACTGGTCAATAAGTACCGTACTTTGATAACTTTCAATCCCACCCCTGGCTAATATTTGCAGCTGAAGCAGACAAGTCACAACTGTGAGAGATCCCTTTGACTATGAGCTGATTCTTGACACCATTCCCTGACCATTTCCATCTTGAACTACTCAAGTATCGAGAAACTTGCCCACCCGAATTTTTTTTTAGCAGCCGATCTGTTCTTTTATAACTGCCTCCTTTCATAAACAGAGTGGAACATATATCGACCCCTGCAGTGTCCTGTTAATACTCTCATATACAAGTTAATAAAAAGATTTAAAAGATTTTAAGATTTATGATCCATTCCTCAGCAACCCTCATCCATTCCATCCAAAACCAGGAAATGAAAAGTGATGTTTTGATCTGGTTAACTGAGCCTATTTGTTCAGTAAGTGCGATTAAAGCCAATCTCCATGGATTCTAATTATCCCAGTGGAGTGTTTCCATCTTTTAACGATAAATGGGCACCGTTCAATGTGTTATCCCATAACATGAGCGGGAGCATCACCGACAGCACTGACAGGGATCAGCAGATCCAGAGAGAAGGGGAGGAGAGATCAGAATCTGAGAACATGAGACTGGAATGTGCCAACAATGGATCAGAATCCGAGAATATTTGACTGGAATATACCAACAATGGATCAGAATGTGAGAATATTAGACAGGAATATTCCAACAATATACAGGAGCTTATCCGATTATGTTTGGTATCTTTCTACATTTGATTGGTGGTCATTATCATCGCGGATTTATTACGCTCTTCTCATTATTCAATATTTTTATTATCCCTTCCTGGCTATCGTTGGTGTTCCTGGTAAGTGTCACTCTCCAGATTTTGTTTTCTATAAACCAGTTTTGACTGTATTATGGTTATTTCATATACTCTACACATCTTGTCACTATTATTGTTCCTGTTGAATCTCTCAATCCAGATATTCACTCTACAGACCACTACTAACTACATCAATGAACGTGTTCAATTACTGCCTCCCTCTCTGCTCTGACAGTGTTACTTTCGGGTCTCTATGTTGATCTATTCAGTTTCAGGGGAGAACCACAATGCATTGTATCATTGCCTTTGCTGTTAAGAGCATAGAGGTCACCGTCTCCTGCTCTGGTTACAAACTCCACTTCCTTCCACTGTTTCCTTCCCATCCCTGGCCAATATCTGCAGCTGAAGCAGACAAGTCACAACTGTGGGAGATCCCTTTGACCATGAGCTGATTCTTGACACCATGCCCTGACCATTTCTAACTTGAAATACTCACCACCCCAGAATATATCTCACTGGTTTATTCCATCTGCTGTTTGAACCTTGAGCTATGAAGTACAGGCTTAATGAAGCCAATAATCTGCTGCTGACGCTCCGGCTTCAGACCTGCCAAAACAAATCTGATTCAACCTCACACCAAACTCCGATCGATCTGTCATTCATGTGCACGCAGATGTATATTGCTGTTGTGTCTGGCAATGCCTTTATTTTAACATTCTCAAACACTTTATATCATCTGTCCATGAAACTTCCCTCGTTCTCTCTATTGACTAATAAAAGGCCTGCCAGTTGCTCCTATTTAAAATAGTTTCTACATGTGCAGTCCTTCTCAAACAATGAGTTTCTCATTCAACCACACACACAAACACACACACACACACCAAACCTTCCTATTGTAGACAGTAATCTGATGCGAGTATAGTTAGCATATGATAGTAAAGTTTGCAATACTCTCTATGCTGGGCTGTCATTTTGTCCCAGTTTATGTTTGTTTGTGGTGGTCGGTGAAGCAGATTCAGGATTTGATGTAACAAACCATTTCCGCTGATCTGACAGTGCCTTTATTCAATGTTCTCATTCTTGTAATTTTACTCATGAAGATCTCACATCTGCAGTTAGTCCCACTGCCCTGCCTTTTTCCACATATTTCCACAACATCTTTTCAGTTAATTAACTGTGTGTTTCTGTCTTTAATGTGAATCTCTCTGTCCCATTGTATCTTTCCCTGGCCTTGGGTTTTGTCTCCCTAGTGTATCGAGTGCTGGCATTGTGTAGCTCAGAAATACTGAAATGGTGTTTTTTCAAGCTGTTGTTCCCTTCCCGGTATGTCCCATGTGATGGTTCATGGACAGGCGTGTTTCAGAAGTTATAAGACACATCCTTGTAACTTGGTCTGTACCTGTGATTGTCTCTCTCAGGTGACCTTGCGATCAGTAACACGAGGAAGCCCACTGAGCGAAGGACCAGGCATATAAATTGTGTGGCAATGCTGCTACTTTTTAAATAAACGTTAGTTTCTCATTTTTTTTTAGTAAGAGGTCTTAAAGGCCAAACTGCCGACTGAAAACAGCTCAAGTAAATAACTTACGGGACTTTTAGTGTTTTTAATAAATAGTAGTAATGCTCACACAGCTCACACAGACCAGATTCCACAGAAATCGTGTGGAAGAGCAGAGTAACAATGGCAAGATTAGAAGCTGAAATGGCTGATGCTGATGCTTGAGTTCAGAAATCAAAGTTTGGTTTCTGTGAGGGATTGAGAAGAATGTGTGAGGTCTTCTTAAAGCCAGCTCACACAGACTAGGCTTTCTAGTTTGTTTTTTCTTGTAGCTGTAACAATCACCGGGTGCTTGGGGTCCCAAAGGGGTTGGAAGTTTTAGTAAATTATCCCTAACTGCTGCTCTCTCTAAAGCCTCACTTGATGGTCTTTCCTCCTGGATTGGAGAACTGTATGCAAGAATGCATGTCTGAATGTTCCTTTTTGCCAAGGGGTATGTTTCGGTGATGTTAATAGATTGAACAGTTCATTTGTAGAACGTACTGTATCCATTATTCGGTTAAGTTTTCCAATAGTTAAGTTATTCTAAATTCCTCTTCATTTTGTATGGATTTTCATCAGAGAATAGTGAGGATGAGCAACCCTATGGTAGCCAAAGGCCTGATCAGGATCTGTTTAAATACATCCAGGCATTATCTAAATTTGATGAGAATGATGGGGGAGCCTTTTTAATTTCATTTCAGAAAGTGGCTAAACAAGTGCAGTGGCCAGAGAACATGTGGATTTAATTTATCCAACCAAAGCTGATAGGTATTTGCATCCCTATCGGAGGAGGTGAAGAAAGCCATCTGAAGTGCATATGAGCTTGTGCCAAAAACCGACAGACAGTGTTTCAAGAATCTAAAATAGTGTCCGAGGTTAAACGCACGTTGTGTTTGAAAGAATCAAACAAAGTAATTTTGAAAGGTGGGGAAGGATATTAAAAACAGAGCAAACCTATGACACTCTGAGAGAGACTCTAATTTTGGAGAAGTTCAACAATTCACTTCCTGCAGTCGGGAGAAATCGTGTGGAAGAGCAGAGTAACAATGGCAAGATTAGAAGCTGAAATGGCTGATGCTGATGTTTGAGTTCAGAAATCAAAGTTTGGTTTCTGTGAGGGATTGAGAAGAATGTGTGAGGTCTTCTTAAAACATATCCCTGTGAGAGTAAGGTTTACTGGCATAGGCCAGGAGTAGCAGGTAAAGAGGTTACAGCATTAAGAGATACAGAAGCATGTAATTCTTTTATGCTGAGACATGAGGAGCTATGTCATTCAGAGGGACTATTGGAGAGATGAGAAGTGCTCCATTATGGGCCGTGTGGTTGGAGTGTCCAGTGAAGACATCAACAGATTTATTCCACACTGGGGAAGGAGGCCTTGAGCTTGGTGTTGGCGTTACTACATTTCAGCATTTACATTGCAAATAACATACTTGAGACAAATCTTTATCACTGATCGTGACCCCTTAAAGTTTGTGGAGAAGTTTAGGGAGAAAACTTTATTGAGTTTATTATTGCTGCCATTCAATATGAAATTATAAAGTTGACAGGGCAAGAAAAAGTAAGTTTTGACACGTTGTGGGGACTTGGACGAAGAAAGATAAAAGGCATTCTGTGGTAGGAGTAAAATGACTGAAATCGAAACTACCTGTGAACATTTGTATGCTCAGAGTCAATGTAATATATATTCATTCCAGTCTACTAATAGAGGAAGATTAGGAGGTCTAAAATGAATCCACCTTTGTATATTGATGGATTATGTTATTACCGATGGAGCCGGGAGGATACTATCACTGTAAATAGGTTACAGTGATAGTATCCTCTTGGGGTTTTTTTTTGACGAGAGGTTTTAAAGGCAGAGGTGAAGGACTGCTGTCTGAAAACAGTTTAAGTAAATAACTGAGAAAGCCTTTAGGTTTTATTAAAACGATGGTAACAATGGAAGGGCAGTGGCCAGCTCTCCCAGATCAGGTTTACTCATTTTGTTTTTAGCTGCAGCATTCAGAAGCTGTTCGGGTCCCAGAATGGTTGGAAGTGTCAATACATGATCCCTCGCTGCCTTTCTCTCTGAGATCTCTGTAGATGTTGATTTCTCCTGGATCAGAAAACTGCTGTATGGATCTGTATTTGAATACATCTTTGTGTCAAGCGGTGTAAACCACGAAGGTATTTTATCTATTGTTTGTGTAAGTGTTCCAACATATAAGCTATCCCAAAATGTTCTTTTCTTTGTTTGTATTTTAACTATAGCATTTTAACAGATTATATTTTGCTTAACGTCGAGTGGTTTGACCAGTCATAACATATCTGGAAAGCACACTTCACATCAATATTCAAAATAACGAAAGGTTTGGGTCTAAGCAGCCTTCTTAAAATATATTGCGGGAATCTGGTCTGGTCCACAACACTTATAGGTGAGGGGTTTCTAACTGACTCCTGTTATTGAAAAGTTAGTGCCGCAGCTGGGGATGTTTTGCTGGAGGTTGTGCTGTGAGCTGCCTCAGACATTCAGGGAGACCTGAGGATTTGGTGACCCAACTTTGGATGGAGCGTGGGGACTGTAGTTACAACATCTGGGTCTGCAACATGAGCAACAAATGGAGCAGAGGCTGCAGAGGGGGGAAGCTTTGAAACCACACAGTGAGTGTGAGTGTGGAAAGGGATCTGCGGGATCCACCCCGGGTTTTCCAGGAACAGCTTCCCAAGCTCCACTTAAACCAGGAGCAGAGTGTGAGGGGCCCTGACTGAACAAGGAGCTGGTCACAGAGCGGTGTCACCTTCTTTAACACGTCCTGCAGCTTCACACCAGGGGGAGGACAGTGCTGCCAGTGGCTGTTAGGGTCACTGTTTCATTCAGCTTCTATGTTCTGGAACTTTTCAAACAGGACTGGGTGACATATCCATCATCTCCCAGTATGTTGCCATCAATGTAACCATTCAGTGACGGAGGATATATATGGTGGATGAGGTAAATACATTGTTTCACCCACAGCAGGGAGCTGCCGGGTGTATCCAGTATAATGGGATTCCCGATGGTGTACATGGCATCTGCGGAGTAGCCGTGTCAATGGGGAGAGGTAGAGGAACTGAAGGAGCACTCTCTGTATTAATCTTGAAGCGTGCCCATCACAGTACATCATGCTGGTGAATATCCCTGTCCTCACTGCAGCCACAGCCTCTTCATTCACAAGCAGGCAGCCATTCCCATCGTCTTCAGATCTCCATGTAGAAAGGAATGAATGTATCTTGGATAAAGGCCATCCCCTTGATACTCGTTTGATAACAGCATCCCCCATCACCAACCAAACACTTCGAAACATTCCATGTGTACGGAGAGCAATGGGGTCACTTGGAGCATCAAGGAGCAGACGATCAGGGATGGAGCAAAACCTCCCATGTCTGAACGGGTCTGAGTGAACCCCCCAGTACACAGGATCATTTATCCCCGTAATCCCTCTCCATTTCAGTAACATACTGCCTTCCATTATTACTGTAAATGAAATGACAGATTATATCATGTTATATTGCAGCTGCCAAATTGTTATCCATTGCCTTTACCACTCTGTATCTATGTGTAGACCCTCCAACCTCTCTTGACATTTAATCTCTTGCTTATCACAGCAACATGACCAAACTCAGTATTTCTATATCTGTTCCATCCTCCTGATCATTGATATAGATTGTAAATAGTTGAGGACCCAGCACTGGTCACTGTGTGACTCCACTGGTGACGTTCTGTCAAACTGATTAAGACTGATTTATCCAGAGAGCCTCCTTCCTGTTTGATACATAATCCTCCCCCATTACTGTGTAACACAGTCGTAAAGCTGAATATGAACAAGGAGCATCAGTCAGGAATCCAACCCTTCGAACCTGCTCCACCATGGAATACAATCATGGCTGATGTCATCGCGGCCTCTGTTCCACTTTCCTGCTATCTCTCGATCCTCAAACTCTAGTCTCTTATTGTAGATTGCGCCACATGAAAACATATCCACTCCACAGCTACACTTTCAATTACGTTTAGCATTTTACAGACCTCAATGAGCTCTCCTTTCATTCTTATAAACTTGAGAATATAGGCCTAAACTGCTCAATTTCTCTTCATAAGACACACACTTCAAATAAGGAATCATTCTAAAGAAGCTCTTCTGAATTGCCTCCAATGGAAATACCTCATTCTGCAGGACACCCAAACTGTACTCCAGTTGCAGCCTCATGAACGCCTTGAATAGCTACAGCAACACTCCCTACCTTTCTTCTCTATCTTTTTATAAATAAACACTGAAATTATGCTTGCATTCCTCATTACCTGCAGTACCCGTAGGCAAGTTTTCTGTGATATGCAAGCAGGCACCCAGATCCCTCTGCACTTAAGCACTTTGAAGTTTCTCTCCATTTAGATAATAATTTGCTTTTTTATTATGCAGGCCAACTTGAATAACCCCATATTTATCCACTTTAATTTTCATTGCCAAATGTTGGCCCATTCACCCAATCTATACATATAGTTTTTAAATCCCTTGCATCATCATTCCGAAGAAATTTCCCACCAATGTTAGTGTCGTCTGAAAATGTAGCTATAGTATTTTCTATCCCGTCAACCGAGTAATAATATCGATCCCAAATGGTTGAGGCATGAGAACTGAAATCTATGGCTCCCAACAAATTGCATTTTCCAATATAAAATGATACATTTAATTCATCTGACTGCATTTTGTTGGTTAACCAATCCTCCATCCAAACCAATAAATTACTCCTAAACTGATGCTGTCTGATCTTACCACTCACTCTTTGGAGAAGGGACGTATCTGAATCCTTCACGAAGACTAGATATATTCCATCTCCAGGATTCCCACTATCCACCTTGTTTGTCACATCTTTAAATAACTCAAGAAAACACTTCAATCATGGTTTATCTTTTGTAAAGCCATGTTGAGTCCGAAGGATTGTGGTTTACGTTTGCAAATGTCCTCAACAATGGATTCTAATAATTTGCCTTAAATTACAATAATTTATTGTTACAATTTACTCCCTAATGTATTCAGCTATTATAAGTTCTTCCCTTTCTAAAACCTTTACGTTTTCTATGAATTCCTGTTTGATGGGCAAAGGGTTTTAAGAGATGTGCTCCAATTGCTGCATAAGCGGTATGTGTGGCTGACTGGACTCATCATCCTGCTGGTGTACAAAATCGATGGGATGAAGTCTTTCTGGGGTTCCCATGTTGTCATCTCCAAGGCCAGAATGACCACCTCCTGTTGCTGCGTTAGAGGGGTGGGGGATTATGGAATCTTCCCGTTACTGTGTAACGTTCTGAGGGGCTGATGGGTCTTCTCATATTTCTCCATAATCGGTGGAGATACTGAACGGTCTCCTCATGTATCCCAGAGATGGGACGAAGGGAGCGATTGGTCTTCTCTTGTTCCCATACAACAGACACGTGTCTGAATTATCTCCTCCTTTCTCATGAAAAAAGTCTCAGATAATTTTTATCCTAACACATTTCCCTTGCAACAGACTCGGTGGGTCTGAATGGCCTCCTGTTATCCCAGTGTAACAATCTCCAGTCACTGTGTGACCACTTCCAGTTCCTATGTTACGGACTTGAGGAGGCTGAATGGACTGATCCTGTTGCTGTGTAACAGGATACTGGTGCAGCATGGCCTACTCTGGGTCCGGTGTTATAGATTCGAGGGGCTGATTGGCCTCCTCCTGTAAATATACATCGGGCTCGAGGGGCTGAACAGTGTCGTCCTATTCTGGTGTAACAGGCTCGAAGGCCTGAATATCCTCCTGTTGTTCCTGTGAAACAGGCTGGAGAACGGAATGGATTTCCCCACTATCTGTGTAATTCTCTTCAGTTGTTGACTCCTTCCTGTCATCTATGTTGAAATAAGTTCATCCTTTATTTTTGTAAACTCCAATGGCGATTGGATCAACCTGATCATCCTTTTGTTATAAGCTAGCATCTTGATTGCAGGAATCAGCTGAGGGAACCACCTCTGAGCTGCTTCCAATATAACATCATCCTTTCTTCATTGGAGAGACTAAATCTGTACACACTACTCCAGATGTGATCTCACGAAGACCCTGTACAGCAGCAGTAATGCTTTACCAGTCTGCTGTAAGGTTCCCACCCAGGTTAGAGCTGTCTCAGCTCTCTGGGGAAATACAGAGCATTGTTGAACGATCATTGTCCTTTTCTACTCCACTAGCATTACGGGAAATCTGGAGAAAATGTCACAATGATGCTTAAGAAGATCATAAATGATGTGGCGAGATGATCTCTACCATTAATTTCCCCAAAGCCCACGTCGCTCAGATTCTACAGAATCTTGTAATGTGGAGCGTAAAAACAGCAAGGAGAAGGAAACATTGATGGGAGTTATATATCAAAGTGAAAGCTGCAATACAAATGCTGGACATGTTATAAAACGGAAAATGAGATAAACACATTTGTGGGTACTGCAGTAATAACGTACTGTTGACATGATATCTAAACTGTGTTAACCCAACTGAATGCTAATGCTGGGAAAAATGGATTTCATGAGCATGTGTTAGATATCTGGCATTAACATTTTGTCGAGCACTGAGCTAGAGATCAGGTTATTTAGGAATTGGTGTTGGATGATCAGAAAAGCTAATTGAAAACTTTGCTGTAGAGGACATTTTGGGAACAGTGGCCACAATGTATTGGTTTTCTTTTATGCTGTTTGAGTACACGGTAATTTTTGTTTTATTTGAAGTAACTGTCATAAATCTGAATCATGCAAGCCCTGAAGGTGTGAGGAGAAAGTGGGCACTGCAGCTGCTGGAGATCAGTGGCGCTGGAAAAGCACAGTCAGGCAGTGTACTAGGAGCAGGAGCATTGACGTTTCTGGCACAACCCTTTATCAGGAATGAGGCTTCTGGGTCAAGGGAGCTGAGTGATAAATGAGAAGAGGGTGTGGCAGGAGGCAGGTAGCTCGGAATGCGATCGGTAGATGAAGGTGGTGTTGAAAGTGATAGGTGATGAAGGGAGACAGAACCCCTCATCTACTGCACCCTTTAAACTCAGTGTGGTCTTCTCTACATTGACGAGACATACGTGGATCATTTCAGGGAACATCGTTGGAACAGCCACATTGACCAACTCCACCACCTTGTGGCTAAACACTTGAACTCTCCTTTCCACTCTGCCAAGGACATGAGAGTCCTGGGCCTCCTCCATCACCAAACCCTAACCACCTGAAGCATGGATGAAGAAAGGTTCCTCTTCTGCCTTGAGGACCTTCCAACCACAAGGGATTAATGTAGATTTCACCAGTTTCCCCATTTCCCCTAACTCCACCTTATCCCATTCCAATATTCCAACTCAGCTTTTGAACGTTCCTATGTGTTCATCTTCCTTACCATCAATCTGGTCCACCCTCCTGTCCGACCTAACCCTTTCAGCCTCACCTTTAACTACTTATTAGGACAAAGGAAGCTGCTTAGAAAAATGCCAAGTGTTGTAGTAAGCCAGTGGATTCGGAGAAAGGTAGGACCCAGCAACGGATGACCAAGAAACTGAGAAGGAAGTCAAAAAGCGAAACAGCATGCAAACAAAAGAAAACCATAAAGACTACTAAAGAAAACCATAAAGACTGCTAAAGAAAAACATAAAGACTTCCAAAAAAAAACATGCATCAGTGTATGAAACAAAAGAAAAAACAAGTTAAAATGTGGAACAGTAGGTGTGCGGGACAGGATAATTTATTGAAGAGAACAGAGAAATCACAGGGGAAAGAAACAGTTTATTTGAGTCTATTTTCAAGGCAGAATATCCAGAAATTCTCCCAGAAATACCAAGTGACCATGGGACTTGTGCAAGTAAAGTCTAAGATCATTCTTATCAGTGTTGAGGTCATCTTTGAAAAGAAAGCTGGATTGAGTATTTGCAAATCTGACAGATCAGATGTACTTCATAGAAGAATTACAGAGGAAGCAGCAATAGACGTATTGATTGCATCTCAGATTTTCATGTTATTTTCCAATACATTCTGGAAAGATATTTAGTCAATCTGGATATGGCAAAAGTTATGAATATTATCCAACAGTTTAGGAAAGGATAAAGATTGAGAGTGGTGAACTACAGATCAGTTAACTTGTAATCCGCGGTCGGGTGTCTCTTGGGCTGAATCACAAAGAACGTGTTACTGGATATATTGAAGTTAATGAGAAAACTGGGGAGGATGATAATGCATCGATGAAACGAAAACCATAGTGACAAACATTTTTTGGAATGATTTGGAGATGATTCTTGTGGACGTAGACAACAATGGATAACGTATCGTTAGATATTCAGGAAGATCTTTCTTTAAGAACTCTCCCACTCTCATCATAAGAAATGTTAAAGTGAAAGGAATTGGGAAGAACGCATGCAAATAGGAAACTAAAAATTAGGTTTACATTTATGTGAATGTAATTGCAATATAGAAGATGTCGTGCACCAGCTGCATAGAGTGTTGCTGAGACTAAACTTAAAGTATCGTGTACCGTTTGGAGTCCCAATCTAAGATCGAATATACTGACTACAGAGGAACTGCAAAAGGTATTTTCCAGACTAATCCATAAAATGGCAAGATTGTCTGATGGGGAAACAGCCTGTGATCTCGAGTTTCAAAATATGAGAGTTGATTGTAGTGAAACTTAGAAACTTAGGAACATTGAGGGGACTGAATAACAGAGAAACATGGAGAAGTGCAAGCAGTCGAGATTAGGGAGAATCCCATGATATTCTACACGGTCAAGTAGAACAGAATAATCAGCAACAGTTAGTGTCCATTAGAGATCAAAGGGGGGCAATCAGTGTGTCCACCCGGAGAACATTGATAGATTGTCACATGAAAACATCACAGCTGTTTTACTTGGGAGAAGGAGGATGCAGGTACAGAATTCGAGAAGATGGACTGGAAAGCTCTTGAACAGATTGATGTTAAGTATGAGCAGGAGTTTGAGGCTTTGTCTGGTATAAAATTCGACCAATCCGCAGGTCTGGATAATGTTGGAGTCAAGGGAGGAAAGACGCTGATTGGAAATTTTAATTAGATTCTGACCATGGGGAGGTGCTAGAGGACTGGAGAGCAGCTAATATGATTCCAAATTCACAGTCAGGGTGGTAGAGATTTTCCAAGGTAACTATAGATGAGCGAGTACTAGATCACTGTTCAGGAAACTACTGGAGAAAATAGAGAAGGAGAAAATCGAACTCCAATCAGAGTCGCAAGGTTTGATCAGGGATAATAATCATCATGACTTTCTCAGAGTGAAGTCACACCTAATGAATTTGATTGAATTAGTTTGAGGAGGTTGCTTATTTAGTTTTGCAGCAAGGCCTTTGACAAAGTTCCACATGGGAAATTGAAAAACATAAAGTAAAATATCAGAGTATCGAGGGTAACTTGAAAATTTACAACGAAAATTGTCTTAGTGTCAGGAGTCAGAGGGTGGTGGGAGAAGGCTGTTTGTGTGACTGGAGACCAGTGTCCTCTGGTGTACCACAGGGATCAGTGCTGTGTCCCTTATTGTTGAAGCATTCGTAAATGGTATAGATGTGAATCTGGAGGGGGAGTGGGTGGAGGGGTGGGAGTTGAGATAAGTAAGTTTGTGTTTGACACAAAGATTGGCCGAATGGTTTGCAGTGAGGAGGAAGTTCTGTTTTTACAGGTGGAATGATCAGATGGGCAGATCGATGGCAGATGGAATGTGATCCTGATAAATATGAGGTGATGTACTTTGGAAGGAGGAACCAGACATGGGGTGTACACAATGATTGGCAGCACACTAGGGAGCTCAGAGGGTGTTTCTCCACACATCCCTGAATGTGACTGAACAGGGTAATGGACTAGTTAAGAATTGAACCTTGGGTGTCGCGTTTATTAATCAGGGAGTAGATTATAAATGCTATGCAGGGCTTGGTTTAGTCCATGATGGAGGACTGTATGTCGTTCTGGGAGCCTCATTACAGGAAGGATGTGATTGTACTGGACGGTGTTGCAGTGGAGACTTAACAGGTTGTTCCCTGGGATGGGGCATATCAGCTATGGAGAGAGGCTGGATAAGCTCGGGTTGTTTACTTTGGAGCAGAGGAGGCTGAGGGAGATGTGATTTAGAAGGATAAGTTAACAAGGGTCATGGACGGGGTGGATAGACAGTAGCTGTTCCCTTTAGACAGAGGGTCAAGAACAAGGGAGCACACCTTAAAGTGAAGGGTTTGACGTTCAGAGACGATTTAAAGATTACTTTATTTTCACCCAGAGAGTGTTGAGGTCTGGAATGCACTTCCTGAGAGGGGAGTTATCACGGCTAACCTCTCAACCGTTAAGTGTACTTGGACGAGCACTTGGAAGTGTCATAATATTCCAGGCTATGTGCCTGGTGTTGGAAAGTGGGACTAATATAGATCGTGCTGTATTTCTGTTGGTACAGAGACTATCTCCTGTGCGTGTATGACGTGGAGCTGAGCAGCTTAAGACAGGAATTGATAGGTTTCTGAAGATAATGTTCACAAAGGTTATAAGAGTGAACTGTTATAGCTTGTCAAATTATGTCAAGGTGAGAAGTATGAAAAAACAGTGCAGGTTCCTTCCAGTTTGAAACCAGAGGTTGGAGAATGGGAAACAGGGAAATGGCAAAACTATGAATCCACAACTTCAGTTCTGTTTTCACAGAACTTTCTGACGATACCAGGAAAACCCAGTCTGGTATGGAAAACGAAATAGTACATGGAACATAGAACATAGTAAGTAAATGGTTTGGGAGAAATGATTGGGACTGAAAATAATGGTCATAGACAACACTAACACAGGTTTATGAAATGGGAATTATGTTTGAGAAACAGACTGGGAGACACGCGGATTTTCAGAAAAAGTTTGATAAACCTCCAAGCCCAGTTTGCAAAATCAAATCTTAGTGGATTGGGGTGAAAATACGGACAAGCTTCTAGAATGGGACATCTGGCAGGAAACAGTGAATAGAAATAAACAGACTTGTGAAGCAACAGCCTGACCTTGTATCTAAGGTATGGTTCTGTGAGTATGACTATATCCCTGACATCCCATCACCTTCCCTGGATATCTCCTCTCTCACCAGCAGGACAGACAAAGCAGAAGTGGTGGCACAGTGGGATTCAGCTGGAAGGGAATTGCTCTGGGAGTCCTCAACAGTGACCTGTATCCCATGAACTCTCATGGCGTTAGTTTACACATGGGAAAGGAAACCTCCTGCTGATTACCATGTACCAGCCTCTCCCAACTGATGAGTCAGTACTCCTCCATACTGACCAACACTTGGAGGAAGCGCTGAGGGTGACAAAGGCACAAAATGTACTCTGGGTGAGGGACGTCAATGTTCACTAAAGGAGTGGTTCAGCAGCAGCATTACTGATTGAGCTGGTTGGGTCCGAAAGGATATAACTTCTCCACTCGGTCTGCGGCAGGTGGTGAAGGAACCCACAAGAGGGAAAAGCCATATTTGACCACAGCCTTACTAATCTGCCAGTTGCAGAAGTATCTGTCCATGACAGTATCGGGTAAGAGTGACCACCGCATAGTCATTGTGGAGACAAAGTCACACCTTCACATTGAGAATAACCTCCACAATTTTGTGTGGTACTATCACCATGCTAAATAGGACAGACTTCGAACAGATCTAGCAGCTCAAGTCGGGGTTTTCATAAGGTGCTGTGGGTCATCAATAGCAGCAGAATTGTACACCCACACAACCTCATGGCCTGGCGTATCCCCCTCACAACAATTACCATCAAGCCAGAGGATCCACCTTGATTCAATGGAGTGTGCAGGGGGGCAGGAGCAGCACTGGGAATACCTGAAAATGAGGTGTCTGCCTGATGAAGTCACCAACCAGGACTACCTGCGTACCAAACAGCATAAGCAGTTCGTCATCGACAGAGCTAAGGGATCCCACAAGCAACGGTGCAGATCTAAGCTCTGCAGTCCTTCAACTTCTAGTTGAGAATAGTTATGAACAATTAAACAAGTCATTGGAGGAGGAGATTCCACAAGTATCCCCATCCTTAATGATGGAAGAGCCCAGCACTTCAGTGCAAAGGTAACTTTCATACATTCGTAACAATCTTCAGTCAGAAGTGCTGAGTGGATGATGCACCTCAGCCTCCTCCAGTGATCCTCAGCAATTCAGTTACCAATCATCAGCCAATTTCATTCAGTCCACGTGACATCCCAATTCAGTTGGAGACACTGGATACCTCAGAGGGTACATACCCTGACAATATTCTGGCAATAGTACTGAAACGTTGTTCTCCAGGCCTTGTCACTGCCCTCACCAAGCTGAACCAATACCGTTACAACAACATTTCTCTGATTACGTCGAAATTTACCCCAAGTATCTCCTGTATATAAAAAGCAGAACAAATCCAATCCGGCCAATTACCACCCCATCAATCTCCTCTCGATCATCAGTAAAGTGGTGGAAGGTCTCAGTACTTTTAAGCAGCACCTGCTCAGCAATGCCCTGGTCAATGACGCCCAGTTTGGGCTCCACCAGGGCCACTCAGCTGCTGACCTCATTACCATGGTTCAAACATGGACAAAAGAGCTGAATTCCAGGTGGGGTGAGAATGACAGCCCTTTAAATCAAGGCTGCCTTCGCCCAAGTGTGGTATCAAGGGGCCTTAGCAAAACTGGAATCAATGGGTATCAGGGGCAAACTCCCCGCTGGTTAGAATCATACCTGACACGGAGGAAGGTGGGCATGGTTGATAAAGGTCAGTCAACTCAGCTCCAGGACAAGTCTGTAGGAGTCCCTCGGGCAGTGGCCTAGGCCCAAACATCTTCAGGGCTGCTTGATCAATGGCCTTGCCTCTATTATAAGGTCAGAAGTGGGGATGGTCGCCAATGATTGCACCATGTTCAGCAATGTTTGTTGCTCCTCAGATACTGAAGCAGGCCATGTCCAAATGCGACAAGATTTGGACAGTATCCAGGCTGACAAGTGGCAAGTAATATTGATGCCACACAAATGCCACACCGTGACCAGCACCACTAAAATACAATCTAACCACTGCTGCTTGGCATTCAGTGGTGTTACTGTCACTGAATCCACAGTGGACAGCAGTGGTTCAATAAGGCAGCTCACCACCACCTTCTCAAGGGGCAACCAGGGACAGGAAATAAATGCTGGCCCAGCCAGTCACACCCAGGTTCAGGAAATAAATATTATTTTTAAATAGAATAACAGAGGAAGGTTTCTGGGATATCATAGAGATCGGTGCACAGGCCCCATCTGTTCACAATACTCATTAAACATTTGGTTGCAGGAATCAAATACAATATATCTCAACCTGCTGATAGAACTAAAGGATGTTGGATTGCGAGTGGGTGAGGAGGTTGTAAAAAAGCTTCAAGGTGACTAAGACAAGTGGAGTGAATAGGCAAATACGTGGCAGATGGAGAGCAAGGTGGGTTGGGGTGACAGTGTGCCCTTTGGTGGGAACAATAGACTGGAAGACTATCCTTCGAAAAGGGATTGTTTGAAACATGTTGATCTACAAAGGGATGTATGCTCCTTTTTGTTGTTTCCTTCTGCGCAGCCTCTGAGGTCCCTGCAGCGCAGTGAGGTCTGAACCCAGAAGACAATACTGGGAATGGCACTGACACACTGGCAAGGGTGCATAGACCCACTAAGTGGGGAGCTGTAACATTGCAAAGGATCTGGATCTCCCTGTACAGCAGTCACTGAAAGCAATATTGCAGGAAAGAAAGCAGTTAGGAAGATCAATGAAGTGCTGACCTTCATTTCAGGGGGATTTGAGTCCAGGAGTAAGCGTGTCTTACTGCAGTTATACAGGGCCTTGGTGACTCCCCATCTCAAACACTGTGCAGTATTGTGTGCAGGTTCGGTCTCTGTACCTCATAAAGGACAAACCTGACATTGAGGGAGAGCAGTGAAGGATGACCAGATCGATCTTTGTGATGACAGGTTTGTTGTGGAAGCAGAGTTTGGGGCGACTGGGCCAGCATTCCATGGGGTTTAGGAAAATGGGAGGAGATCTCAGTGAGATATATAAAGCTCTGACAGGGTGAGACAGATTGGAAGCAGGGATAATAATTCCCCTGGCTGTGGTGTCTAAAACAAGGAGTCACAGTATTAGGTACAGGCAGACCATTCTGCATTGAGATGACAATAAATGTCTGCACTCAGCGACTGATGAACCTGGGAAATGCACTCGAACCAGAAAGCCAACACACTGAATATAAATACAGATTTAGAGGCAGTAAAGGGATGGTGGGAGAGCAGGAGAATGGTGTGGAAATAAAGGGCCAACCAACATTTTATTGAATTGGGTAGCAAACTCGACAGACCAAAGGGACGAATGCGCTTCCTATTTTATAGCTTCCCAAGGTTAATCACATGAACGGATATATTCATTGTGTGGGATAAGTGCATTGTAGAGATGTTTGAACATGAACAACAATGAGGAAGGCTCAATGTGCTGATGACCTACTCCATTCCTGATGTTTCTGTGCAGTCTGTGGGAAAGCTCTGTAAATGTTGGAGAGGGAGAGGGTACAGTCAGAAGTGACAGTATTTCTGTTGAATAAAGGTAACTATGGAGCTATGAGGGAGGAGCTGGCCAATGTTCAATGGTGCAATACCTTAGCAGGGATGACCGTGGAGGAACAATAGCGGATATTTCTGTGTATAATGCAGAAGTTGCAGGATCAGTTCATTCCGAAAAGGAAGAAAGATCCCAGGCGGAGGGATGGGTGGCCATGGCTGACGAGGGATGTTAAGGAACATATAAAGGTAAAAGAGAAAAAGTATAACATAGCAAATATAAGTGGGAAAACGGAGGACTGGGAAGCTTTTAAAAAACAACAGAGGATTACTAAGAAGGAAATACGCAGAGGAAAAATGAGGTACGAAGGTAAACTGGCCAATAATATAAAGGAGGATAGTAAAAGCTTTTTTAGGTATGTGCAAGGCAAAAAAAAAATGGTTAGGACTAAAATTGGGCTCTTGAAGACAGAAACAGGGGCATATATTACGGAGAACAAAGAAACGGCAGAAGAATTGAATTGTTACTTCAGATCTGTGTTCACTGGGGAAGACACAAGCAATCTCCCTGAGGTAACAGTGGCTGAAGGACCTGAACTTAAGGGAATTTATATTTGCCCGGATTTGGTGTTGGAGAGACTGTTAGGTCTGAAGGTTGATAAGTCCCCGGGGCCTGATGGCCTGCATCCCAGTGTACTGAAGGAGGTGGCTCGGGAAATCGTGGATGCGTTGGTGATTATTTTCCAGAGTTTGATAGATTCGGGATCAGTTCCTGCAGATTGGAGGGTGGCTAATGTTATACCACTTTTTTAGAAAGGTGGGAGAGAGAAAGCAGGAAATTATAGACCAGTTAGTCTGACCTCAGTGGTGGGAAAGATGCTGGAGTCTATTATAAAGGATGAAATTACGACACATCTGGATAGTAGTAACAGGATAGGTCAGAGTCAACATGGATTTATGAAGGGGAAATCATGCTTGACTAATCTTCTGGACTTTTTTGAGGACGTAACTCTGCAGATGGATGAGGGAGATCCAGTAGATGTAGTGTACCTGGACTTTCAGAAAGCTTTTGATATAGTCCCACACAGGAGGTTAGAGAGCAAAATGAGGGCGCATGGTATTGGGGGCAAAGTTCTAGCTTGGATTGAAAATTGGTTGGCTGATAGGAAACAAAGGGTAGTAATAAACGGCTCCATTTCGGAATGGCAGGCAGTGACCAGTGGGGTAGCGCAGGGATCCATCCTGGGACCGCAGCTTATTACAATATATATTAATGACAAAGAAGATGGTATCAGCAATAACATTAGCAAACTTGCTGATGATACAAAGCTGGTTGGCAGGGTGAAATGCGATGAGGATATTAGGAGATTACAGGGTGACCTGGACAAGTTAGGTGAGTGGGCAGATGCATGGCAGATGCAGTTTAATGTGGATAAGTGTATGGTTATCCACTTTGGTGGCAAGGACAGGAAGGCAGATTACTACAAAAATGGAATAAATTTAGGTAAAGGGGCAGTACAGAGAGATCTGGGTGTTTTTGTACACCAGTCAATGAAGGCAAGCATGCAGGTACAGCAGGTAGTGAAGAAGGCTAATAGCATGGTGGCCTCCATAACAAGAGGGATTGAGTATAGAAGCAAAGAAGTCCTTCTGCAGCTGTACAGGGCCCTGGTGAGACCACACCTGGAGTACTGTGTGCAGTCCTGGTCTCCAAATTTGAGGAAAGACATTCTGGCTATTGAGGGAGTGCAGCGTAGGTTCACGAGGTCAATTCCTGGAATGGTGGGATTACCTTACACTGAAAGACTGGAGCGACTGGACTTGTACACCTTTGAGTTTAGAAGACTGAGAGGGGATCTGATTGAGACATATAAGATTATTAAAGGATTAGACACTCTGGAGGCAGGAAACATGTTTCCGCTGATGGGTGAGTGCCGAACCAGAGGACACAGCTTAAAAATACGGGGTAGACCATTTAGGACAGAGATGAGGAGAAACTTCTTCACCCAGAGAGTGGTGGCTGTGTGGAATGCTCTGCACCAGAGGGCAGTAGAGGCCCAATCTCTGGATTCATTTAAGAAATAGTTGGATAGAGCTCTCAAAGATAGTGGAATCAAGGGTTATGGAGATAAGGCAGGAACAGGATACTGATTAGGAATGATCAGCCATGATCATATTGAATGGTGGTGCAGGGTCGAAGGGCAGAATGGCCTACTCCTGCAACTATTGTCCATTGTCTATTGTCTATTGTTGTCACAAGCTCTCAGACGTTAGGAAGGAATTCTCTGCAGGGTCAACAGGACTGTGTTTCCTGTTCCCTTTTTCCAATACTGAGGCTGTGGCCGGGTGTTCTGTCCACGTTTATCCTTTAAGACCTCAGAGCAATTTGATACAATAGAGTGTCTTGCTTGGCTGATTCAGAGATCATTGAAAAGTTTTATCCCATGTCTACGTGTCTGCAGTCACAGATAATCATAGATAATCATAGATAACAAACAGCTATGGACCCAGCCTCCAGTCAAACAAGCATCCTTCCACTAAACCCTCTGTTTCCTATCAACAACCCAACTGTGTATCCAATTGGCCAGTTCCTCCAGCATTCCACGCGATGTAACCTTCCTGAGCAGCCTACCTTATGGAACCTTATCAAAGGCCTTACTGAAATCCATAGAGACTACGTCTACCGCTCTGTCCTTGTCAACCTTCCTGGTCACTTCATCAAAGGACTCTAAGAAATTTGGGAAGCATGATCTCCCACTCACAAGTCTATGCTGACTGCTCTGAATCAAACCCTGTGTAAGTAATGGGTGCAGTCAATGGTATGCTGTCCTTCATTGTAAAATGATTCGAGTACATAAGTAAAGCCATCTTCCTGCTGTTGTAGAGCCTTGCTGAGAGAGTATTTGGGGCACTCTCCATAGATTTGATCTCCTTTGTAAGGAATAATCTCCTTACCACAGACACGGGTGATGGTAACATGAGGATAGAGTGAATAAGCTGAGTGTTTAATCTGTAGAGTTGTGAGAGACGAAGAAATGGTGACGCTGAAACACGAGGAGTGGCAGCGATCAATTATTTCCAAAACAGACATTGACAGGGAGAAAAATTCCATACTTTACCCAGGATTGATTGGGGTGATTTATTGTCACGTGTATCTCAGTACAGGGAAATACTTTATTTATGAGCAGTGGAGGCAGATCATAGTAAGCATGGCCAGACAGATCATAGGGTGGAAATAGACTTGTGCAGAGTAAGGCACACGGGATACACTGAACAGGACGTGCACTAGACAAGGTCAACACGAGCAAGATCACCATTATTTGAACTTAGAGAGTCCATTCATCAGTCTAACGTGACTTTCCTAATAGTTTATATGCCTTAATTAACTCTCCCCATGTTATTGTGCAGTCGGTGAGTTAACCCTGCACTGAACGTCTGGTTGTTCACAATTCCCAACAGCAGCCACAATACCTTCCGTCTGAAACAGGTAGACATTCCCACCAGCTTCCTCCCTACATAGAGAACACCAGGCTGTCTTCTCAGATATGGAAGGTGCCTTCCTGAGACTTCACACAAGACATATGGCTTCCCTGCTCACCACGAGAAAACCACGTTAAATTCCCACGCGTGGATCATAATCAACGGAGCCAGGAGGAACAACGTGGAACAGTCTGTCTGTGCAGCCTCTGCCCCACTTGTTCATCATGTTAGAGCATCAATCTGGAGACATGTAAGACTGCCGATGCTGGTGATCAGAGTTTCCAGCATCTGCAGTCATTGTTTTTACCTAGTTGATTTTAACCCTACTGCGAACCCTCTTGCAAGGATGCCTGCCTTGAGGAAGTTTTCCTCCTTGAAGGGCTTTTGCCTGAAACGTCGATTTTACTGCTCCTCGGATGCTGCCTGAACTGATAGAGCGTCGATTGCTGGAAAAGCACAGTAGGTCAGGCAGCATCCGAGAAGCAGGAGAATCGACGTTTCGGGAATAAGACATTCATCAGGAATCAGCATCAATTACCACATTCTGCCCCCGCGTAAGTGCATGGGGGTGTGATTGGCCTCCTACTGTTCTTGTATAAGTGACTCAACGGACTGATTGACTTCTTCCTCGTCTGATTGGACAGAGCCAATGGCCTGACTGGTTACCCCTGGTTCCTGTTTGATAGCTCGATGTACTGACAAGTGTGATGATGCTGTAGCTTTAAGAGGTTATTTTGTCCTGGTTACTTTTAAGAGAGAGATTCAACGATCATTACCAAGCTGGAGAGTTAAGACCACTTGGGTAAACAGCGAGGGAGGCCTTGGGTTTATTTTAATGCAGCCTGAATGGGTGTGACCAGCTCTCACAGGTTAGGATCTCTGGGTTTTGGTTTCTCAGTAACATCAAAAGCTATCGAGGTCTCCACAGAGTTGGAAGCTTCAGGGAATGTCTCCTGGCTGCTACTGTCTCTGAATTTTCTCTTGATGCTGTCACATTGCATCTGGAACAGACACTTTACATTCCCTTTAAAATAAGAAAACATTAGAATCTAGGCTATTGCCTTCAAATATTTTCGAGGGGCTCTGGTGGTCCATCACACTAGACTCCTTCTCTTCCTGGGTAATAGGCTGGAGGCACTGAATGGGCTGTCCCTGTTCTTCTCCAATAGTGTCAATGGGCTGATCGGCTTCCTCATATTCCTGTGAAACCAGCGGGAGGTGCTGAATGGACTCTTGTTTTACTGTGGCAATAGGCAGTGTCAGGCAGTGCTGTTACATGAATGTTACTGACACGTTAACAGCACAACTCTCAATGGAGTCTGGGCCTTGCTGCACATGGACACAGGCAAGTTCAGGAGCTGACGGGGGTACAAAATGTTCTGAACATTGTGGAATCTTCAGTGACCATCCCCACTTCTGATCTTATGGTGGGGAGGGTGGGGAGGGGAGACATTTATGAAGCAGCTGAACATGTTTGTGAAGAGGAAGCTACCCAGAGGATCTCGCACAGAGGTGACCCAGGACTGAGATGATGAACATCTTCCTTTGTGCCATGTTTGACTCCAAACACTGGAGAGTTTACTCTGATTCCCATTAAGTTCAGTTTTGTTAAGCTCCTTGATGTCACAGAAGTTAACCACTACCTTGATATCAGGGTCTGTCATTTTTTTCCTGATCCCTTGTCTCAACCTCTTTAGTTCATATCAATAAGCCATGATATAGGAGCAGCAAGGGTTTTCTTCAAACAGGTGGGATTGAATGTCAGGATTTCTGTTCTCAAGAGTGTTCGGGGAGCGAGATGAAGTATTTGAAGAGGAGGCAGATGGATATTGACCTGTCAGAGAGTTGAGGGCTATGAAGAATTGGGTATGAAAGAGGATTTCAGACCAAGAGCAGATCAGCCACAATCTTAGTGAAAGACAAGGCAGGTTTGGGGAGTGAACGACCTGCCCTGTTTCTGATGTTCTCACATTCTGTTATTGGAAAGTTAGTGGGTGTTATTTTCATGAATGTTATGTTATTGCATATTGCAGTCAGGGAGACCATATGATTTTGTGAGCCATTGCCTGGAGAGGTATAGGGGCTGTATTCACAGTGAATCTGGGTCTACAACATGACCAACAAATGAAGCACAAGTTGCAGATAGGGGAAGCTCTGTAAAAAGAGATGAGGGGCCACTTTCATACCCAGCCTGAGCTTTCCAATTACATTTCCCAAATCACCTCAAAGCGTGTGGGAGAGTCTTGAAGGGCAGAATGGTCTCCTCTGTTTCTGTGCAACAGGTTAGGAGTAAGTGGCCTCCAACTGCTCCTGTCTAGCAGGTTTGAGGGGCTGAATGAAACACAGGAACATGGGACTGAGGAACAGGAGTGGGTCATTAGATACTTTGAGCCTTCTCCACCTGGCACTAAGATTGTGGCTGATCAGATTGTGGTCTCAGCCCCACTTTCCTGTCTGCGTCCCATTGTGCATGACTCACTTCTCTGTCAAATATTTAATGCAGCTTTCAATCAATCTGAACATAGAGGCACGATAAACTTCCACTGAAGAGAATTCCCACTTCAAAGGTCCTTTCAGAATTATTCATCATCCCTCTTATAGAATCAGAGAGTCAGGCAGAACGGAAACAGACCCGTTAGTCCAATCTGTTCACTCCGATCAGATATCAAATCCGATCCAGTCCCATTTGCCAGCATTTGACCAATATCCCTCCTCTTTCAGACACTTTTTAAATGTGCGATTGTAACCGCCTTCAGCACTTCCTCTAACAGCACTTTCTGTACACAGACCACTCTCTGTGTGAAACATTTACCTTCAGGGCCCTTCTAACTCATTCGCCCTCTCACCTTCAACCTCTGCCCTCTTGTTCTGGATTCCCCTAACCTGGAGAGCAGAACGTGGCTGTTCAGAATATCCATGCCCCTGATGGTTTATAAAACTCTATAATGTCACCCCTCAGCCTCTGACACTCCGGGGGAAACACCTCAACCTAAACAGCCTTTCCCTAAAGCTCACACCTCCAGTCCTGGGACATCCGTGTAAGTCATTTCTGCAGAAAACCGAGTTGTACGCAGTATTCTTAAAGTGGCCGCACCAACATCCTGTACAGATACAACATCCCACCACAACTCCTATACTCAATGCTCTGACTGATTAAGGCAAATGTGCCAAATGTGTTCTGCACCAAACTGTCTACCTGCGACTCCACTTTCAAGGAACTATGTATCTGCAGCCCTATGTCCCTTTGTTTCAGAACACTCTCCAGGACCTTACCATTAAGTGGACTATACCTGCCCTGGTTTGCCTTCCCAAAATACAAAAACTCATACTTATCTAAATTAAACTTCATCTGTCACTCCTTGCCCCTTTGTCCCATCTAATTGCGGTCTTGTTGTAATCTGAGATAATCTACTACACCACCTTTCTGATGTCATCTGTAAACTTACTAACTATGGCCCCGATATTCACATCTAAATCATTTAACATAAATGATGAAATGCAGTGAACTCAGTACTGATTCTTACAGCACACTGCTGCTCACAAGCCTCCAGGCTGAAAAATATCCCTCTTCCTTCAAGCCAATTGTGACCAGCTTCCTCTGTATCCCAGAGAGTGGTCTGTGTACAGAAAGTGCTGTTAGAGGAAGTGCTGAAGGCGGTTACAATCGCACATTTAAAAAGTGTCTGAAAGAGGAGGGATATTGGTCAAATGCTGACAAATGGGACTGGATCGGATTTGATATCTGATCGGAGTGAACAGATTGGACTAACGGGTCTGGAGGTTGTGGAGTTGAAATGCCCATCAGCCATGATTAAATGCCAGAGTGCACTTGATGGGCCGAATGGCCTTACTTCCACTCCTATGTCTTATGGTCTTATGGTCTAATACTTCCCTTTCTAAACACACACACACACTTACAGACAAACAAACACACACACACACACACAGATTAACAAATTTTTTGCAATTTTAATTTGAAAGAACTTTGTACAGATATTAATGGAACTCATGACAAAAGTAAAAATTGAGATTGTCCAAACCGTTATTCTGCTTCTGAAGATATTGTACTCACACAGCTGCTAGCAATGGGATTTCATCCTGGGAGAGTTGGATTTGGCTGAATTCCCTTTGCTTTAGGCAGTGAGTAGATTCCAATGAATTCTGGTCAGGGAGCACCCAAAGGGAAGCACGGTGGTTTGCACTGCTGCCTCACAACACCAGGGACTTGGGGTCGATTCCAGCCTTGGGTGACTGTCTCTGTGGAGTTTGCACATTCTCCACTTTCCTGTGTGAGCTTCTAATTGGTGATCCAGTTTCCTACCACAAACTGTGTAGGTTCGGTGGATTGGTCATGCTAATTGTCTGTAGTGTTCAGGGATTTCTAGGTTATGTGCAATAGTCAGAGGTAAATATAGGGAAATGGGTTGGGAAGGTTGGTATGGACTTGTTGGGCCGAAGGGCCTGTTTCAACACTGCAGGGATTCCATAAAAATAAGAACGGCAACGAAGACTGTAGAGGTTTTTTTTTTAGCTCGCACACATTGCTGTGATGAAGAACAATGAAGGAGAGAGAGTGCAATAGGCCATTCCTTCTCAGGCAGATTACATTGTCTCCCTCACTGAGTTGAATCACGCAGTAATGTGTGATTCCCAAACTGGACCATGTGAGGTCTCCGTGTACATTGTCCAAACGATGTCTCCATCAGATTCCCTGCTCCATGTTGGTGCATCATTGCTGCTGTCATACACAGAGCCATACCATTAGCAGAAAAATGGTCTCAGCCGATTTGAAATATGTTTACATGGCCCTGCATCATTAAAAAAATAAAATATTTGATGTATTTAGAATATCTGTGTTAAAATGCATGTATTTTTAAATACAGAAATTGCTGGAAAAGTTCGGCAGGTCTGTCAGCATCCAGATGCCTTTTACATGCTGTAGTTGTACCAGCATCCACCACTTCCTCTGACAGCTCATTCCATACACACACCACCCTCTGCGTGAAAAGGTGCTCTTTAGGCCTCATCAAAACCTTTCCCCTCTCACTTTCCACCAATGCCCTCTAGGTTTGGACGCCCCTAATTTGGGGAAAAACCCCTGACTATTCACCCTACCTATGACCATTCAACTATAAGATATTGAGTGCACGTGCTGTGCCATCGAAATTAACTATAAATATCTTTAATCGCTGTTATCTGAAGTCTGCAATATTAGGGAAAGAAATCCTGCAGACATTCTGCCCAATGAAGGGTCTCAAATAGATATTTATTACTGAACACCAGAGACGGAAGAAGAGCTTAATTTCTGACCCCAAAACATCGATCACTCTTACCCACCTCCAACGTGCGACGCCCTTTTCCTGGCCGCTGATTACTGTCCAGCCTCTCCTCCCCACTGACTGTGTCTGCAATCTGTCCCTCCTCTCCCTAACCACACAAGGCAAACCAAGCTCAGGGTCTTTGTGAAAAACAAGGCCTGAGTGTGCAGGCCTCCTGGAGAGGGATGGGCATTTTAAAATTGAAGGGGGAGGGGGAGGTGGCAGTAATATCACACACTGGGCTGAGGGGTGGCTGATGGAGTTTAATTTGGATTAATGCGAGGTATTGGATTTGGTAAATCAAACAACAGCAGGAACTATACAATTAAAAGTAGAGCCTTTGGCAGTGTTGTAGTACAGAAACCTAGGCCGTCAGGTTTAATTCTTTAAAATTTGCATCTCATATAGATAGTGTGGTTATAAAGGTGTTTAACACACATGTCTTCATAGGACAGACCTTTGAGTATCGGAATTGGGACATCATGATGAGGTTGTACAGGACAATGGTGAGACCTCTTCAGGAATACTGTGTCCAGTCTGGTCATCCTGCCCGCTCATTCCATAGGCACACCACCCTCTGGGTGAAAAAGCTGCCCCTTAGGTCACTTTAATATTTCCCCTCTCACCTTAAGCCTATGTCCTCTAGTTTTGGTGTCCCCGTACCCTTAGAAAACACCTTGACTATTCACTTTGATATTACTGACCTTGAGAGCTGGAGAGAGTTCAAAAGAGATTAACCTGGATGTTGCTGGGACTGGAAGGAGTGAGCTATAAGGAGAGGCTGGATGTGCTGGGACTTTTTTCACTGGAGAGGATAAGATTAAGGGGTAACTTTACAGAGGTTTATAAAATAGTGAGGGGGACAGATAAGCTGAAGGGCTGATATTTTTTCCCTAGAGTTGGGGATTCAACACTGAGGGATATTTTAAGATGCGAGGAAAAAGATTTCCAAAAGTCATGGGAGGTAATTATTTTAGACAGAAGCTGGCTTGTGTGTGGAATGAACTTCCAGAGGAAGTGGTGAAAGCAGGGACAGTTACCATGTTTAAAGGACATTTAGATCAGTCCATGGATAAGACATCAGTTTGGATGGTGCTGTGAGCAGCTGCCCTCTCCCTCCCCATCTCTGAATCCCTGTTGGTTTTCACCCTCTGTCAATGCCTGTGCAGTGGCGTGTGGAGGCCAGCAGAGGGTGGCATTGAATCACTTTAAGCACCACAGAGACTGCCAGACCTGCCCCACACAGACACACAGATACACACACGGGGATGGTGAGGACACTGCGTGAAGCTTATTTAGTAACTTAAACTAAATATTAAAAAATGCTCAATTCGCCTCGTAAACTGTTAAAATATGAGGGACAGAGAACTCCCAAATTCCACTGTTTAAATAAAATCATCAATTTATTTTTTCACTCTGAAAGTGAACATTTTACATGAACTATTCACAACTCTGGGACCCCCTTTCTCTTAACTACTTATTACCCGACTCCAGCTCTATAGCAATATATTTTTTCGGGGTCTGCTATCCTCTCATATCACAGGTGCTTGTAAGCTCTCAGTTCAGAACAGCATTCCCTCTCTCTTAAAGGTACAATACACACTTTCAACTTCATCACATTATACCCTGATGAATATCGATAAGTGGGACCTATCCGGATTTCTCTTGCTCCGTGGTTTGTCAATATTTCATTCGCTCCGTCTGGTGTGTGTCAGGACTTTTGCTGCTCCATTGATAGCACGTTATTATTCGATTCCATCCGTGGGAAAATATCAGTATTTCACTTGTTCATACTCGCAAGTGTGGGGCAGGATTTCAGTTGTTTCATGGGGACTGTGACACTATAACAATCTCAATGTTTGTAGGTGGCACCGAACCTGGAAGAACTCTGAAGTCTATGGAGGAGAGTGTGGAACTCTGACAGGACAGTGATACGTTGGAGTAGTTTTCGGGCAGATGGGGATCAGTGCAGAGCAGGGTGAGGTGATGGACTGTGGTAGGAAGGACATTGAAAGGCAGTTTGAAACAGGCTGTACCATTATAAAGGGGGTGAAGGAGCAGAGAGCGCTGGGTGTATATGAGCACAGACTATTGAAGATGTCAGGACAAATGGGGAGAGCAGTAACTATCACAGATTAGTTTCAGTATCTGAGCTGTTTACAGGGGGAGGTGTAGGAGGGAGTCACCGTGCTCCCTTCCTGGGAGGTGGTGGTGACGATGTATTGTGAGCCCATCCTCCTGCTCACCGAGACCGTGGGGATTCTATTTGTACCAGCTCGACACAAAAGGGAGACGGCATCAGGGCCACGGGTTCTAAGTTGTGCCGGGGGGTGGGGGGGGGGGGGGGGAACGGAGCTGCCAGTGGGTTTAAAGGGAGAATTGTCCTTCACTGAACATTGCTCCTTACTTGGTCGGTGGGCGTGGATGTTTCAAAATCTCCACACGAGGTGTCCTGGTCCTCTCCGGCTCCTACCAGGGTCCTCCCCACATGGCGAGGGGTGGGGAGGGAACGGATATGGGAGAAAGGGGGGGGAGGGATGGAGGGTGGGAGTGTGTGGCCCTGTTGTTAGTGCTGGTGTAGGTGAGGGATGGGGAGAGTCAGTCCACAGTATTGTATTCATGCAGTGTTATTAGTGTAATGGAAGGGGTGACACAGAGAGAGAGAGAGAGAGAGATGGGGATGTGGGGGAAAGGTGCTGCATGCAGCAATGAGAGTGGTGGACCATGAGCCTTGTTCAGCGATAGGTCCTATAACAGATATACAGTGAGTGTGAGGCAGGAGAGAGAATACAGTGACCCTTATCCTAACAGAACGGGGAAGGTTATTGATGCTTGTCCTGTTTTGGTGGACATTTCTTCAGACAGCAGATACTGCACCGAGTTTGGTGGTGAGCACAGACCATGCTCGGTGGGTCTGGTGGAAAGGCCCCCTCTGGGAAGGTAATGGTCCCACACTGTACTAGCCCATCCACTATGCACACCATGCAGCGGCAACAAACTGTATAATTGCCGCTTATCTGCCATGCTCGGGGTAGAATATGCAGGGCAGCCCCTTACTGAGAAAACTCAACCATGTGCCCATTGGCCTTTTAAAAATGGCACCTGTGTAAGGGATCACCAAATATCCAGGAGCACGCGGGTGATGGTGAGTATCTCCAGCCATGATGGGTGGGAGAATCAGGTGGATATTGAATGAGAGAGATACCATGGGGTGGGCTGGGTAGTTAATGAGGTGAGTCCGATAAGATAGGACCAGGAAACTAGCTCAGCCTCGTGTGGACAATCCCTCCGGCACACTGAAGGAAAATCAAACAAAGATAAATTATTGTTAGGATCTGCCCAATGAGTCATAGACTCTGTTGAAACTAATTGCAGTTGCAAAGATGCAGAACAAATTCTCATCTGGCCTCACACCAATATCCCTTTTTCCCATCTTTCCTGGGAAGAGAGGCTCATGTTACAGGATGCAATCGAAGTGTCTACATTTCAGCATTCTGCAACCTGGGAACACATCCTTCCATGACACTGTCTCTCAGTCTCCCCCTCTCGGTCTATTCCCCAAACCCCTCCCATGTGGTGATATTTAAACGGATTCCCCCGCCATCTCTCTCTGGCAGTGAGATTCATACCCACAGCACCCCCTTGTTCGGGCACAATGGAGATTATGGAGCAGTAAATGGATGGGAGCTGCACATCCTGTCACTTCCAGAACGGGCTGCAAGTTTTCCCACACTGGGCAGGGATCTAAAACAGTGTGACTGAGCATTGCACTGGGGTGGTGGGCACAGTCCTACATTCTGGGGGGGGGGGGAGGGTAACTGCTCCTGGTTTACAGATCAATGCACTGGGGTGGGGTACACACTCCTACATGCTGGGAGGGTAACTGCTCCCGGTTTACAGATCAATGTACTGGGGTGGGGTACACAGTCCTACATGCTGGGAGGGTAACTGCTCCTGGGTTACAGATCAATGCACTGGGGTCTGGTACACAGTCCTACATGCTGGGAGGGTAACTGCTCCTGGGTTACAGATCTATGTACTGGGGTCTGGTACACAGTCCTACATGCTGGGAGGGTAACTGCTCCTGGATTACAGATCAATGTACTGGGGTGGGGTACACAGTCCTACATGCTGGGAGGGTAACTGTTCCTGGATTACAGATCAATGTACTGGGGTGGGGTACACAGTCCTACATGCTGGGAGGGTAACTGCTCCTGGTTTACAGATCAATGTACTGGGGTGGGGTACACAGTCCTACATGCTGGGAGGGTAACTGCTCCTGGGTTACAGATCAATGCACTGGGGTGGTGTACACAGTCCTACATGCTGGGAGGGTAACTGCTCCTGGTTTACAGATCAATGCACTGGGGTGGTGTACACAGTCCTACATACTGGGAGGGTAACTGCTCCTGGGTTACAGATCAATGTACAGGGGTGGGGTACACAGTCCTACATGCTGGGAAGGTAACTGCTCCTGGGTTACAGATCAATGTACTGGGGTGGGGTACACAGTCCTACATGCTGGGAGGGTAACTGCTCCTGGGTTACAGATCAATGCACGGGTGATCACTGCACATCCTGCTGTGCTGGTCAGACTATCTGCGGTTTATAGAGAATGCAATGATGTGGTCAGTGCAGCTCCCCACGCTGGATGGATATGTGGACTTTGCACAGTACATCATGTTGGTGGGGTGGATAGGGGGGTAAGGTCATGGACAGGTCAAGGAATTCCCCGGAACGTTCTGTCCCTGACATTCTATAACTGCCATTCCCCGGAACGTTCTGTCCCCAACATTCTATAACTGCCATTCCCCGGAACGTTCTGTCCCTGACATTCTATAACTGACATTCCCCGGAACGTTCTGTCCCTGACATTCTATAACTGACATTACCCGGAACGTTCTGTCCCTGACATTGTTGGTGAACGGCCGGACGTCAGTGAATTGAACAAACGATAAGATCCCGAGGGAAGAGATCCCATTCCAGGGAGAAGGAGACACTGTTCCGAAGGACCCTCAGGCAGTTAAAGGGGTGAATACATTTTCCCTGCGTTTACATTTCTCCACGACACAGGATCGACCACAATTTAGACCAAAATACAGGAATTCCCAAACTCCGTTTGTCTTCAGGAAACTGGGAGAGAATCCTTCAGGACAGCAACGTTTCCACCCTCTGTATTGGGAACTGGGAAGGAGTGACCTGTGTCTGTTCTCGAGTGATCGAGTGTGTGGGAATGTTCTAGAAACCATCTGTCCTGATGGATGTGTCTCTGTGTGTTTGGGGAGGGAGGGTTTCTTGTGGTTTATGTCACATTTTTGTCAGTAATTCCGACCTTCCCATTTGTTATTCCAGCTCCAATTATTTTAATAAATCCCTGAATACAGGGACACATTTGAAAATCTCACTGGGTCCCCGATCAAACGGGTCCCTTTGACTCCAGGCTGATGGATAATGGGTTTGTTTTCCTTCCTCACAGTTAACGTAGTGACCATCTACGTCCTGCTTTATAAAGATTGTGGATTGTCTCCATGTGTCAGACGTTACCTGGGGGCCATGGCAGCGGCGGATCTCCTGGTCATTATCCTCGACCTGATCCTGAGACACATTCCCATTGTTTATCGGGAACAGTTTTATTTCCTGATGTACTCCGTCCCCGTGTGTAATATCCACGCCGTCCTGCTTTATGCAGCCACTGACTGCTCTGTCTGGTTCACCGTCACTTTCACCTTTGATCGGTTTGTGGCCATTTGTTGCCAGAAGCTGAAAAGTAAATATTGCAGTGAGAAAACGGCGGCTGTGGTTCTGGGAGCAGTGACTGTGCTGAGCTGTTTAAAGAACATTTCCTGGTATTTTATGCTCGAGGCTCGGTATTGGCTGATGAACACCCCCTGGTTTTGTGATGTAACACTCGCTGTTGTATTCTCCAGTGTCTGGGTCACAATCGAGTTCCTCCACCACATTCTAACCCCGTGTGTCCCATTTCTCCTGATTCTGCTGCTCAATGTTCTCACCGTCAGACACATTTTAGTGACCAGCAGAGCCCGCAGGAGACTCCGCGCTCACACCAATGGGGACGCTCAGTCTGACACTGAAATGAGAAACCGAAAAAAATCCATCATTTTACTGTTTGTGATCTCGGCCAATTTCATCCTGTTATGGTCAATGTTAATGCTGTTTTCTATATGGGCCCGGATGTGGTATCTTGGGTATAAGTCTGTGTATCTCGATCGCATTGTGCAGGAATTGGGCTTCATGCTGCAGCTCCTCAGTTGCTGCACAAACACCGCGATTTATGCCGTGACCCAGACTAAGTTCAGGCAGCAGCTGAAGAATGTGCTGAAATATCCCTTCACCCAAATCCATCCATCCATCAAATTCCCTCATTAATCAATCCATCCAGGATTTTCTCATTTCAGTTCAGTGTTTCAGTGATGGAGCTGCCTGTCGCTATGGTAACAGACTGAGGGTAGCGCTGGTTTGTCCATCCTTATCCCGCAGGGGGGGGTTCCAGGGAAACATTTCAATGTTTCTCACAACTCAGGGGCCAGTGAGAAAAGGCACCATCCCACTGACTGTATCCATCACTTCCATTTGTAACCAATAAAAATGTTGATTAAAGCGTGCCGAGCAGCAGAGTGACCGATGTTGTTGTGTGTCTTTGTGTTGGAGAAGCTGAACTGGAGAGAGACAGACTCAGCCCCAAGTCCTGGGCCTCAGTGAAGGGGAGGGCACCGCGCCCTGAGCTCAGGAGCTGGGTTTAACTCCCTCTGACACCCCCCCATTCCAACCTGGCCTCCCCAATTCCTCACCCCCACTTTTCCTCCTCAATTCTCTCCATCTCTCCCTTCCTGCACAATCTCTCTTTCTCACCACCTCTCCCTTTCACTCTCTCTGGTCCCCTCTCAGAGCCCCCAAGCCCAGTTTCTCCACCTGCCTCCACTATTCTTTCTGCCTCACTCTCCCCCTCTCTCTCTCTCACACCCCCAACATGAGTTTATCCACCTGCCTCCATTCTTCTCTCTCCCCCTCACCCTCTCTCTCTCTCTCTCTCTCTCTCCTGCCGTCTCTATCTCCTTCTCACAATTCTGGCTCTACCCCATTTTCCCCACCTCCCACTTCCCACATCTCTCGATCATCTCACACCCACAAGCCCCCCCACCCCCCCAACCCCCACAAGCAGACTCACCACCAACCTGCAGTCTCTGGGTCAGAGGGAGAGGGAAGGACCAGGGAGACAGAGTGTGTCAGAGAGAGAGAGTAAGGGCGGGACAGAAGGGAGAGAGATTCGGTTAGAGAGAAACGGAGGGTGGTGGGAAAAGAGAGACCAAGATAGGGAGATCGAGAGTGAGAGAAGATGGAGAGAGAGCGAAGGAGCAGGGAAAGACAGAGAGAGAGGGAAGGGAGAAATAAGGTGAGGGAGGGAGGGAGAGAGAGAGAAATAGGGGAGGACATAATGAGAGAGGGGTCAGAGAGAGGGGGGGCAGAGAGAGAGGGTGACAGAGAGAGAGGGAGACAGAGAGAGAGGGGGGCAGAGAGAGAGGGAGACAGAGAGAGAGGGGGGCAGAGAGAGAGGGGAACAGAGAGAGAGGGGGACAGAGAGAGTGGGGGACAGAGAGGGGGACAGAGAGAGAGGGGGACAGAGAGAGAAGGGGACAGAGAGAGAGGGAGACAGAGAGAGAGGGGGGCAGAGACAGAGTGGAACAGAGAGAGAGGGGACAGAGAGAGAGGGGGACAGAGAGAGGGGGCAGAGAGAGGTGGGGGCAGACAGAGAGGGGGCAGAGAGAGGGGCACAGAGAGAGAGGGGGGCAGAGAGAGAAGGGGACAGAGAGAGAGGGGAACAGAGAGAGAGGGGGACAGAGAGAGGGGGACAGAGAGAGAGTGGACAGAGAGAGAGGGGGGCAGAGAGAGAGGGGGCAGAGAGAGAGAGAGAGAAGGGGACAGAGAGAGGGGACAGAGAGAGAGGGGGTCAGAGAGAGAGAGAGAGAGAAGGGGACAGAGAGAGGGGACAGAGAGAGAGGGGGCAGAGAGAGAGGGGGCAGAGAGCGGGGGCAGAGAGAGTGGGAGACAGAGAGAGGAGGGACAGAGAGAGAGGGGGACAGAGAGAGAGGGGGGCAGAGAGAGAAGGGGACAAAGAGAGAGGGGAACAGAGAGAGGGGACAGAGAGAGAGGGGACAGAGAGAGAGGGGGACAGAGAGAGGGGACAGAGAGAGGGGGACAGAGAGATGGGGCAGAGAGAGCGCGGGCAGAGAGAGAGGGGAGCAGAGAGAGAGGGGGCGGGGGGGCAGAGAGAAGGCGAGAGAGAGAGGGAGGCAGAGAGAGAGGGGGGGGAGAGAGAGGGTGACAGACAATGTGGGGGACAGAGAGAGAGAGACACACAGAGAGAGGGAGACAGAGAGAGAGGGAGACAAAGGGAGAGGGGAACAGAAAGAGAGGGGAACAGAGAGAGTGGGGGACAGAGAGAGAGGGGGGCAGAGAGAGAGGGGGCAGAGAGAGAGGGGGGCAGAGAGGGGGGGCAGAGAGAGAGGGGGACAGAGAGAGAGCGAGAGAGAGGGGGCAGAGAGAGAAGGTACAGAGAGAGAGGGAGACAGAGAGAGAGGGGAACAGAGAGAGAGGGGACAGAGAGAGAGGGGGACAGAAAGAGAGGTGGAAGAGAGAGGGGGGGAGAGAGAGGGGGGCAGAGAGAGAGAGAGAGAGAGAGAAGGGAACAGAGAGAGGGGACAGAGAGGGGGACAGAGAGAGGGGGGGAGAGAGAGAGGGGGGCAGAGAGAGAGGGGGGCAGAGAGAGAGAGAGAGAGAAGGGGACAGAGAGAGGGGACAGAGAGAGAGGGGGACAGAGAGAGAGGGGCCAGAGAGAGAGGGGGGGGCAGAGAGAGAGGGGGACAGAGAGAGAGGGGGACAGAGAGAGAGAGGGACAGAGAGAGAGGGGGGCAGAGAGAGAGGGGACAGAGAGAGAGGGGGCAGAGAGAGAGGGACAGAGAGAGAGGGGGACAGAGAGAGAGGGGGACAGAGAGAGAGGGGGGCAGAGAGAGAGGGACAGAGAGAGAAGGGGACAGAGAGAGGCGGACAGAGAGAGAGGGGGCAGAGAGAGAGGGACAGAGAGAGAAGGGGACAGAGAGAGGCGGACAGAGAGAGAGGGGGGCAGAGAGAGAGGGGGCAGAGAGAGGGGTTGGCAGAGAGAGTGGGGGGCAGGGAGAGAGGGGTCAGAGAGCAAGGGGGGCAGAGAGAGCGCGAGAGAGAGGGGGGAGAGAGAGAGGGAGATAGAGAGAGGGAGATAGAGAGAGAGGGGAACACAGAGAGAGGGGAACACAGACAACGGGGGGCAGAGAGAGGGGGAACAGAGAGAGGGGGCAGAGAGTGGGGAGACAGAGAGAGGGGGACAGAGAGAGGGGGAGACAGAGAGAGGGGGAAAGGAGAGAGGGGGGACAGAGAATGGGGGGACAGAGAGAGAGAGGGACACATAGAGGGGGGTCAGAGAGAGGGGGCGACAGAGAGAGGGAAGGATAGAGAGAGAGGGGGACAGATAGAGGGGGCAGAGAGAGAGGGGGACGGGGGGGACAGAGAGAGGCGGGGGACAGAAAGAGGGAGGACAGAGAGAGAGGGGGACAGAGAGAGAGGGGGACGGGGGGACAGAGAGAGAGGGGGACAGAGGGAGTGGGGGACAGAGAGAGATTAGGGCAGAGAGAGAGGGGGCAGAGAGAGAGACGGGGCAGAGAGAGCGAGAGAAAAAGAGGGGGGCAGAGAGAGAGGGGGACAGAGAGAGAGGGGGGACAGAGAGAGAGAGGGAGACAGAGAGAGAGGTGAACAGAGAGAGAGGGGGGCAGAGAGAGGGGCCAGAGAGAGGGGGGGACAGAGAGAGAGGGAGACAGAGAGAGAGGGGAACAGAGAGAGAGGGGGACAGAGAGAGGGGGGACAGAGAGAGGGGTGGACAGAGAGGGGGAGGCAGAGAGAGGGGGGACAGAGAGAGAGGGGGACGGGAGGACAGAGAGAGAGGGTGTCAGAGAGAGGGGGACAGAGAGAGAGGGGCAGAGAGAGTGTGGAGCAGAGAGAGGGGGGCAGAGAGAGAGGAACAGAGGGAGTGGGGGACAGAGAGAGAGATGGGCAGAGAGAGGGGGCAGAGAGAGTCGGAAAGAGAGCGGGGTACAGAGAGGGGGGACAGAGAGGGGGGGACAGAGAGAGGGGGACAGAGAGAGAAGTGGACAGAGAGAGAGGGAACAGAGAGAGTGGGGTCAGAGAGAAGGCGACGGGGGGGACAGTGAGAGAGAGGGACAGAGAGAGAAAGGGGACAGAGAGAGAGAGGGACGGGGGGGACAAAGAGAGGCGGGAGACAGAGAGACGGGGACAGAGAGAGAGGGGGGCAGAGAGAGAGAGAAACAGAGAGAGGGGGAGACAGAGAGAGAGGGGGACAGAGAGGGGGAGGCAGAGAGACGGGGGACAGAGAGGGGGGACAGAGAGGGAAGGAGAGAGAGAGAAGTGGACAGAGAGATGGCAGGACAGAGAGAGAGGGGACAGAGAGAGGGGTCAGAGAGAAGGCGACAGAGGGGAGGGACAGTGACAGAGAGGGTGGACAGAGAGAGGGGGGACAGAGAGAGAGGGGGACAGAGAGAGAGGGGGACAGAGAGAGGGGAACACAGAGACAGGGGACAGAGAGAGGGGACAGAGAGAGGGGGGACAGAGAGAGAGGGGGACAGAGAGAGGGGAACACAGAGACAGGGGACAGAGAGAGAGGCGACAGAGAGAGAGGGGGGCAGAGAGAGAGGGGGCAGAGAGAGAGGGGGGCGAGAGAGAGGGAGACAGAGAGACGGGAACTGAGAGAGAGGGTCAGAGAGAGAGTGGAGCAGAGAGAGGGGGCAGACAATAGGGGACAGAGAGAGGGGTTGTCAGAGAGAGGGGGGACAGAGAGAAGGGGTGGAGAGAGAGAGAAGGGGATAGAGAGAGAAGGAGGTAGAGAGAGGAGGGCAGAGAGATGGCGACAAGAGAGGATGACAGAGAGAGGGGGACAGAGAGAGAAGGGGGCAGAGAGAGGGGGGCAGAGACAGAGTGGGGCAGAGAGATTGGGCAGACAGAGGGGGGCAGAGAGAGGGGGACAGAGAGTGGGGGAAATAGAGGGTGTCAGAGAGTGGGGACAGAAAGACGGGCACAGAGAGTGGGGGAGATAGAGGGGGACAGAGAGAGAGGGGACAGAGAGAGTGGGGCAGAGAGAGAAGGGGGCAGAGAGAGTGGGACAGAGTGAGGGGGTCAGAGAAAGAGGAGGACAGAGAGGGGGCAGAGAGAGAGGGGAACAGAGAGAGGGGTAAAGATAGAGGCGGTTGGGAGGGAGGGGGGGACAGGGAGAGGTGAAAGAGACAGGGGCACAGAGAGTGGGGGAGATAGAAGGGGACAGAGAGGGGACAGAGAGAGAGGGAACAGAGAGAGTGGGACAGATAGAGGGGGTCAGAGAGAAAGGGGGTCAGAGAGAGAAGGGGACAGAAAGAGGGGAGCAGAGAGAGAGGGGGGCAGAGAGAGGGGGCAGAGAGATGGAGGAACAGAGAGAGGGAGAAAGAGAGAGGCGGGTGTGAGGGAGAGGGGGACAGAAAGAGGGGCAGGTAGCGGGGTACAGTGAGTGGGGGACAGGAAGAGAGGGGTACAGAGTGGGGTGAGAGAGGGGGTCAGAGAGTGGGGGAGAGAGAGGGGTACAGAGTGGGGTGGCAGAGGGGTTCAGAGAGAGAGGGGGGATGGAGATAGTAGGGGACAGAGAGAGTGGGGAACAGAGAGAGTGGGGGACAGAGAGAGAGGAGGACAGAAAGTGAGGGCGACAGAGGGGGGGCAGAGAGGGGGGAGAGAGAGAGGGGGAGAGAGTGAGGGGGCAGAGAGAGAGGGGGACAGAAAGAGGGGGACAGAGAGAGAGGCAGGTGGGAGAGAGAGAGGGGTCAGAGAGAGGCTGGTGGGAGAGAGCGTGGGACAGAGAGAGGGGGGCAGAGAGAGAGGGGGCCAAAGAGGGGGGGTAGAGGGAAGCGGATGGGAGATGGGGGGGGCAGAGAGAGGGCGACAGACAGAGGGGGGCAGAGAGCGGGGGTGAGAGAGGCAGGTGGGAGAGAGAGGGGGACAGACAGATGGAGACAGACAGAGGGGGACAGAGAGCGGGGAACAGAGAGAGGCGGGTGGGAAAGAGAGGGGGACAGAGAGAGGGGGATCAGAGACAGGGGGACAGAGAGAGGAGGACAGAGAGAGCGTGACAGAGAGAGAGGGGGAAAGAGAGAGAGGGGGACAGAGGGAGGGGGGACAGAGAGACGGTGACAGAGAGGGCGTACAGAGAGGGCGACAGAGTTAGAGGGACAGAGAAAGGGGGGTCAGAGAGAGGGGGAGAGAGAGAGGGGGAGATAGAGAGGGGGAGAGAGGGGGGGGAGAGAGAGGGGGACAGAGGGAGGGGGGACAGAGAAGGGGCGGAGAGAGGGTGACAGAGAGAGGGAGACAGAGAGAGGAAGGCAGAGAGAGGGGGTGAGGAGAGAGGCAGACAGAGAGAGGGGACAGCGTGTGGGGGAGATGGAGGGGGTCAGAGAGAGGGGGACAGAGAGAGAGGGGACATATAGAGGCGGGACAGAGAGGGGGGACAGAGAGAGGAGGGCAGAGAGAGAGGGGACAGAGAGAAAGGGGGGCAGAGAGAGAGGGGGACAGAGAGAGAGGGGGACAGAGAGAGGGGGCCAGAGAGAGGGGGGACAGAGAGGGGGGGGCAGAGAGAGAGGGGGACAGAGAGAGGGGGGGGAACAGAGAGAGGGAGAAAGAGAGAGGCAGGTGGGAGGGAGGGGAGCAGAGAGAGAGGGGCAGAGAGAGGAGGACAGACAGAGGGGGGACAGAGAGAGAGGGGAACAGAGAGAGAGGGACAGAGAGAGGGGGGACAGAGAGAGGGGGGACAGAGAGAGGGGGACAGAGAGAGGGGGACAGAGATAGGGAGAAAGAGAGAGGCAGGTGGGAGGGAGGGGAGCAGAGAGAGAGGGGCAGAGAGAGGAGGACAGACAGAGGGGGGACAGAGAGAGGGGGACAGAGAGAGAGGGGGACAGAGAGAGAGGGACAGAGAGAGGGAGAAAGAGAGAGGCAGGTGGGAGGGAGGGGAGCAGAGAGAGAGGGGCAGAGAGAGGAGGACAGACAGAGGGGGGACAGAGAGAGGGGGACAGAGAGAGAGGGGGACAGAGAGAGAGGGACAGAGAGAGGGAGAAAGAGAGAGGCAGGTGGGAGGGAGGGGAGCAGAGAGAGAGGGGCAGAGAGAGGAGGACAGACAGAGGGGGGACAGAGAGAGGGGGACAGAGAGAGGGAGAAAGAGAGAGGCAGGTGGGAGGGAGGGGAGCAGAGAGAGAGGGGCAGAGAGAGGAGGACAGACAGAGGGGGGACAGAGAGAGAGGGGGACAGAGAGAGAGGGGGACAGAGAGAGAGGGGGACAGAGAGAGGGGGGACAGAGAGAGAGGGGGGGCAGAGAGAGAGGGGGGACAGAGAGAGAGGGGGACAGAGAGAGGCGGACAGAGAGAGGGGAACAGAGAGAGAGGGGGGACAGAGAGAGAGGGGGACAGAGAGAGGGGGGGGACAGAGAGAGAGGGGGACAGAGAGGGGGGGGGACAGAGAGAGGGGGGGACAGAGAGAGAGGGGGACAGAGAGAGGGGGACAGGGAGAGCGGGACAGAGAGAGGGGGGACAGAGAGAGGGGGACAGAGAGAGGGGCGACAGAGAGAGGGGGGGACAGAGAGAGAGGGGGACAGAGAGAGAGGGGATAGAGAGAGGGGGACAGAGAGAGAGGGGGACAGAGAGAGAGGGGGGACAGAGAGAGAGGGGGGACAGAGAGAGAGGGGGACAGAGAGAGGGGGAGAGAGAGAGAGGGGGGGACAGAGAGAGAGGGGGGACAGAGAGAGAGGGGGACAGAGAGAGGGGGGGACAGAGAGAGAGGGGGACAGAGAGAGAGGGGGGACAGAGAGAGAGGGGGACAGAGAGAGGGGGAGAGAGAGAGAGGGCGACAGAGATAGAGGGGATAGAGAGAGGGGGGACAGAGAGAGAGGGGACAGAGAGAGAGGGGGACAGAGAGAGGGGGACAGAGAGAGAGGGGGACAAAGAGAGGTGGACAGAGAGAGGGAGACAGATAGAGAGGGGGACAGAGAGAGGGGGACAGAGAGAGAGGGGGGACAGAGAGAGGGGGGACAGAGAGAGGGGGGACAGAGAGAGGGGGGGGGACAGAGAGAGGGGGGACAGAGAGAGAGGGGGACAGAGAGAGAGGGACAGAGAGAGAGGGGGACAGAGAGAGAGGGACAGAGAGAGAGGGGGACAGAGAGAGAGGGCGGGACAGAGAGAGGGGGTCAGAGAGAGATGGGGGACAGAGAGAGAGGGGGACAGAGAGAGAGGGGGGACAGAGAGAGGGGGACAGAGAGAGGGGGACAGATAGAGAGGGGGACAGAGAGAGGGGGACAGAGAGAGGGGGACAGAGAGAGAGGGGGACAGAGAGAGGGGGGACAGAGAGAGAGGGACAGAGAGAGGGGGACAGAGAGAGAGTGGGACAGAGAGAGAGGGACATAGAGAGGGGGGACAGAGAGAGAGGGGGAAGAGAGAGAGGGGGACAGAGAGAGAGTGGGACAGAGAGAGGGGGGACAGAGAGGGGGGAAAGAGAGAGGGGGGACAGAGAGCGGGGGGACAGAGAGGGGGGGACAGAGAGAGAGGGGGGACAGAGAGAGAGGGGGAAGAGAGAGAAGGGGACAGAGAGAGCGGGACAGAGAGAGGGGGGACAGAGAGAGGGGGACAGAGAGAGGGGGACAGAGAGAGGGGGACAGAGAGAGAGGGGGGACAGAGAGAGGGGGACAGAGAGAGGGGGACAGAGAGAGGGGGGACAGAGAGAGGGGAACAGAGAGAGAGGGGGGACAGAGAGAGAGGGGGACAGAGAGAGGGGGGACAGAGAGAGGGGGACAGAGAGAGGGGGACAGAGAGAGGGGGGGAACAGAGAGAGGGGGGACAGAGAGAGGGGGGACAGAGAGAGGGGAACAGAGAGAGAGGGGGGACAGAGAGAGGGGGGACAGAGAGAGGGGAACAGAGAGAGAGTGGGGACAGAGAGAGGGGGGACAGAAAGAGGGGGGACAGAGAGTGGGGGGACAGAGAGAGAGGGGGGACAGAGAGAGGGGGGGACAGAGAGAAGGGGGACAGAGAGAGGGGCACAGAGAGAGGGGGACAGAGAGAGGGGGGGACAGAGAGAGGGGGGACAGAGAGAGGGGGGACAGAGAGAGGGGAACAGAGAGAGAGGGGGGACAGAGAGAGAGGGGGAAGAGAGAGAAGGGGACAGAGAGAGCGGGACAGAGAGAGGGGGGACAGAGAGAGGGGGACAGAGAGAGGGGGACAGAGAGAGGGGGACAGAGAGAGAGGGGGGACAGAGAGAGGGGGACAGAGAGAGGGGGACAGAGAGAGGGGGGACAGAGAGAGGGGAACAGAGAGAGAGGGGGGACAGAGAGAGAGGGGGACAGAGAGAGGGGGGACAGAGAGAGGGGGACAGAGAGAGGGGAACAGAGAGAGAGGGGGACAGAGAGAGGGGGGGAACAGAGAGAGGGGGGACAGAGAGAGGGGGGACAGAGAGAGGGGAACAGAGAGAGAGGGGGGACAGAGAGAGGGGGGACAGAGAGAGGGGAACAGAGAGAGAGTGGGGACAGAGAGAGGGGGGACAGAAAGAGGGGGGACAGAGAGTGGGGGGACAGAGAGAGAGGGGGGACAGAGAGAGGGGGGGACAGAGAGAAGGGGGACAGAGAGAGGGGCACAGAGAGAGGGGGACAGAGAGAGGGGGGGACAGAGAGAGGGGGGACAGAGAGAGGGGGGACAGAGAGAGGGGAACAGAGAGAGAGGGGGGACAGAGAGAGGGGGGACAGAGAGAGGGGGGACAGAGAGAGGGGGGACAGAGAGAGAGGGGGACAGAGAGAGTGGGGCACAGAGAGAGGGGGGACAGAGAGAGAGGGGGGCAGAGAGAGAGGGGAACAGAGGGAGGGGGGGACAGAGAGAGGGGACAGAGAGAGGGGGACAGAGAGAGAGGGGGACAGAGAGAGGGGGGACAGAGAGAGAGGGACAGAGAGAGGGGGGACAGAGAGAGAGGGACAGAGAGAGGGCGGACAGAGAGAGAGGGGTGACAGAGAGAGGGGGGGACAGAGAGAGAGGGGGACAGAGAGAGAGGGGGACAGAGAGAGGAGGACAGACAGAGGGGGGACAGAGAGAGGGGGACAGAGAGAGGGGGGACAGAGAGAGAGGGGTGACAGAGAGAGGGGGGGACAGAGAGAGAGGGGGACAGAGAGAGGAGGACAGACAGAGGGGGGACAGAGAGAGGGGGGGACAGAGAGAGGGG